>NW_007730497.1:0-10015 GCF_000696425.1 Galeopterus variegatus | reverse complement strand
GTGTGTGTGTGTGTGTGTGTGTGTTTTTGTGTGTGTTTGTGGGTGAATTAATTTGTTTATTTTTTTAGCTCCCACCAATAAGTGAGAACATGTGGTATTTCTTTTTCTCTGTCTGACTCGTTTCACTTAATATTATTCTTTCAAGGTCCATCCATGTTGTTGCAAATGGTAGTATTTCATTCGTTTTTATAGCTGAGTAGTATTCCATTGTGTAGATATACCACATTTTCCGTATCCACTCATCCGATGATGGACATTTGGGCTGATTCCAGCTCTTGGCTATTGTGAAGAGTGCTGCAATGAACATTGGGGAACAGGTATACCTTCGACTTGATGATTTCCATTCCTTTGGATATATTCCCAGCAGTGGGATAGCTGGGTCATATGGTAGATCTATCTGCAACTGTTTGAGGAACCTCCATAAAAGGTTGAACTTTTAGAAGTAGAGAGTAGAACAGTGGTTACTAGAGGCTGGGAAGGGGAGTAGGAAGGGGGGATAGTGAGAGTTCGGTTAATGGATACAACGTTATAGCTAGATAGGAAAAATAAGTTCTAGTGGTGTACAGTAATGCTGAGCATCTATAATTAACAATAATTTATTGTATGTTCTGAAATGACTAGAAGAGAGCTTAAATGTTCTCATCACAAAGAAATGATAATTTTTTGCAATGATGAATTTGCTAACTACCCTGATTTGATCAATACACGTTGTATACATGTGTTATATATTGAAATATATATTGAAATATAACTCTTACTCCATAAATATGTATAGTCAATACCTTTCAATTAAAAAAAAAATAAAACAAAACAGAAACAAAACCAAACCACCGTTTCAAAGCAGATCATTAAAGCAAGCTGTGGCCCTGCCTGAAAAAACCCTGTGAAAGAGTCTAATGAGATTCTAATGAGTAGTATAAAAAGTATCAGTTACAGTGATACATTTTTTGTATTTAAAAATGTTTATCATTAAATTACAAAACACTGATGAAAGACATTAAAGAGAACATAAAAAAATGGAAAGACATTCTATGTTCATGGATTGGAAGAATTAATGTGAAAATGTCCATACTGTCCAAAGCAATGTACAGATTCAATGCAATCCTCATCAAAATACCAATGACATTCTTCACACAAATAGAAAAAACAATCCTAACATTCATATGGAACAACAAAAGACTCCATATAGCCAGCAATCCTGAGGAAAAAAAAAAAAAAAGCAAAAACAAAACAAAACAAACCTTAAAAAAAGTAAAAGCTGGAGGCATTAGATTACCTGACTTCAAAATATAGTACAAAGCTATAGTAACCAAAACAGCATGGTACTGGCATAAAATCAGACACATGGACTAATGGAACAGAATAGAGAACCCAGAAATAAATTCATGTATTTATAGCCAGCTGATCTTTGGCAAAAGTGCCAAGAACATACATTAGGGGAAAGGACAGCCTCTTCAAGAAATGGTGCTAGGAAAACTGGATATCTATGTGTGGAAGAATGAAACTAGACCCCTATCTCTTGCCATATTTCAAAATCAACTCAAAATGGATTAAAAACTTAAATATAAGGCCTGAAACCATAAAACTTCTAGAAGAAAACACAGGGGAAGGACTGGGCAAAGACTTTATGAATAAGACCTCAAAAGCACAGCCAACAAAATAAAAAATAAACAAATGAGATAAAATCAAACTGAAAAGCTTCTGCACAGCAAAGGAAATAATTAACAAAGTGAAAAGACAACCTATCGAATGGGAGATGATATTTGCAAACTATGCATCCAACAAGAGGCTAATTTCCAGAATATACAAGGAACTCAAATAACTCAACAGTGAAAAAACAAATAATCTCAATAAAAAATGGGCAAAGGAGCTGAATAGACATTTCCCAAAAGAAGACATACAAACGGCCAAGAGGTATATGAAAAAATGCTCAACATCACTAATCATCAGGGAAATGCAAATCAAAAGCACATTGAGATATCACCCCAGTTGGACTGGCTATTAGCAAAAAGACAGAAAACAACAAATGCAGGCAAGGATGTGGAGAAAGGGGAAGCCTTATGCACTGTTGGTGGGACTGTAAATTAGACCAGCCATTATGGGAAACACTATGGAGATTTCTCAAGCAACTACAGATAGAAATACCATACGATCCAGCAATCCCAGTACTGTATATATACCCAAAGGAATAGAAATCATCATGTTGAAGGGATATATGCACTCCCATGTTTATCACAGCTCTATTCACAACAGCCAAGATATAGAGCTAAGCTAAATGTCCATTGACAGACAATTGGTTATAGAAAATGTGGTATATACACACAATGGAATACTACTCAGCCATCAAAAAGAATGAAATTCTGCCATTCTCAGCAGCATGGATGGGCTTGGAGAAAGTTTTAAGTGAAATAAGCCATGCACAGAAAGAGAATCATCATATGTTCTCATTCATATGGGAGCTAATAAACAAACAAACAAACAAACAAATAAATAAATAGACAATAATAATAAGTTGAGCTTTCAGAAGGAGAGAGCAGAACCATGGTTATTAGAGGTGGGAAAAGGGAAGAGGGGGATAATGTGGTTGGTTAAAGCACACAAAACAGGTAGATTGGAAAAATAAGTTCTATTGTTGTGCAGTCTTGCTAGACATCTATAATTAATAATTTACTGCATATTTTCAAATGGCTAGAAGAGGAAAATGAATGTCCTCATCACAAAGAAATGATTAAGTTTTGTAATGATGAATATTCTAATTACCCTGATTTGGTCATCACACATTGTATACATGTATTGAAATAGAACTCTGTACCCCACAAATATGTATAATAAATACATTTCAATAGAAATAAAAAAGTTTCAATAGCAAAATAAATAAATAATTTTTATCATTATTTCAATCTGTAGCTTCAAATTTTCTTGAAATTTTTCACTGTAATAATCATATAACTGAAATGTCTATGATTTTAAAGCATTCAGAATTCTATGTAAAAATTGCAAAATTTGACCCGAACATCAGGGTCCTCCAGACCCAGGCGCCCCAACAAACTTTATTGGTAAATTTCCTNTACTGACCTTTTTTTTTTTTAAGAAGATGACCGGTAAGGGGATCTCAACCCTTGGCTTGGTGTTGTCAGCACCATGCTCAGCCAGTGAGCAAACCGGCCATCCCTATATAGGATCCGAACCCGTGGCCTTGGTGTTATCAGCACCGCACTCTACCGAGTGAGCCACGGGCCGGCCCTCCCTGACCATTTTTGTACAAGCTAATAAAGGTTTTTACATTTTTAAATAGTTGGGGACTGGCCAGTTATAGCACCAAGGTCAAGGGTTCAGATCCTCATACTGGCCAGCTGCCCAAAGTAAAATAAAATAAAATTAAATAATGGGGGGGAGGGGAGGAACAGTATTTCATAACACGTGAAAATTATAAGAAAATCAAATTTCAGTGTCTATAAAAGTTTGTTGAGATACTGCCACACTTATTCATTTATATATTTTCTATGGCGACTTTCATACTACAAGGGCAGAGCTGAGGAGCTGTAACAGACTGTATGACCTGCCAAGCCTGAAGTATTCACTCTCTGGCCCTTTGTAGAAAAAGCTTGTTTCCCTCTTCTCTGGATGGGAGAACAGGAAACACATCACCAAAGGGTGACCAAGATATTTGAAAATAAAAGGAAGGGGGAACTGTACAGGTGGGAATGCAGGAAGAAAAACAGTGAAAGAAATTATTCTATCTGACTGGGTAACTAAATTGAAGGTAACTGGACCACGATATTCTACTCATATATCAGCACAAAGCTGATAGCAAGGTACCTTAAAGAAAGATCTATTTTCAAATACAAAAGTTAATACAGCAAACTAAAAACCATGTCTTGAGTGTCTTCATATTTGAAGTACAAGGCACTTACTTTTCAGTAATTCTCTGCATTTGGGGGCCTAACCATATGTTTTGTTTCTACCTCGGAAGGAGAACAAATAGAATGCAGTATTCACCACATGCACACACATGCCCACTTGCACAAACTCACGTTCACCCAAAAAATGCTCCTCCCCAAATAAAAACAAAAGCAATAACGACAAAACAATTCCTTATGCTACACCTACACTCTGTATTTAAACAACCAAACAAGGATTTGGGGAGTAAATGCAAAATATGAAGCCAATTTGTTAATGGACTCAACGGGTCTGCCTCACAGAGATTATATTCCAAACAAACGCTACCGAGATCAGATTGGAGAAAGGAAAACTTTCATTACTTATAACAAGCAAGGACAACACCAGGGATAGCTCCCAAAGCAGTATCTCCCCAAGAAAAAGTCAAACTCTCTTTTATTTAGTACAAACAAGAATATGCAAGAATTTTAGTTAAGTCATCACATGTACAGGTGGATCTTGACGCAGGCGCGGTTATTCACCATGCCTCTTCATACATCCCATGTCATGTTAATGAGGCTTAAGCTCCTCCTTAGGCAGAGAATTTAGCATTGTAATGAGCAAAGTTTGCAAAAGTTCAGCTCTTCAGCCCCAGAAACCCAAATGTTTTCTTGCAAAACAATTTTAAGGACAGTTATTCCAACAGTTTTCTTATATCCCTTTTCTTATTCCCTTAGTTTGCCTATGAAATGATGAACAAAAAACATTTTTAATATACAAAGTACTCCTATTGCATAAATATTACTTGATGATTTCTCTGCTTCTCTAGATCTTGGAACCATAGACCTAATTTGCTAAATCTAGTCCACATGAGCTCCAAGAACCAGGAAAAAAAAAATATATATATATATAGGTCCTTTTTGAGACCAGTCGCACCACACTCACTGGGAGCGCACCAGTCATCTCTATATAGGATCCGAACCCGCAGCGCGAGTGCTGCTGCGCTCCCAGTGCCGCACTCTGCCGAGTGCGCCACAGGCTCCGCCCAAACCGGAAAATATTTTAATCTCATTCTTTGATGTCACATCAAGATTTCCTAGGGTATCTCAGAGGAGAGACTGAATATACAAAATGGACAATGGCCAGACTATATATAAAAATAGAACTCTGATCTATAATCTTCAGTGACTGGCCCAGAAAACTAACGCATTATGTACAATAGCCAGCCCAAGAAATCAATCTACTATTTGTAAGTAAGATTTGCAGGGAGTCAGACCACTAGCTATAGCAATCAGTCCAGGAAGTCAAACAACAACGCCTGTAGCAATCAGCCCCGAAAGGCCAGGACTTGATTAGTATCTGGAAGCCTCCCTAACTTTTGCCCCCTGCTGCCAGTTTAGGACCAAACAGAGAAAGCCAAATATTTTCCCCTGATCAATCATATAGGATGCTCCACTTCTAGTTAGTCCACCTATAGCTTCCCCATGTCAGCAGCCTGCAATCAGAGCATACCTGAAACCTTTCCTTCTCCCCACCCCCTCACACTGCCCCCCTACTCCTGCCCCAATAAAGCTCTCCCACTCCTCTGCCTGCCAAAATGCAAGTAACAGTGATGCCTGACTCTCTTGCTATAGCAAGTTCTGAATAAACAGGCTTTGCTTTTTCTCACTTGGGTGGTCCTTACCTACTTCCACAAGACCATTATCAGCTTCATCATCAGTGTCTTCTAGTTGTTTTTTTCTGTTTTGTAAGCTGGCCAGTACTTTAATGCCCTGCTTTTCAACACTCGCTGTGAAAGACTGTTTGGCTGACTTCCTAGAACTTGTAACATTATCATCGCCCAGCTGCCTTAATATTCCAGGAAGCATTGCTGAGACCGATTTGGCCTTTGCATGGTGAGTAATTACAAAAGTGTTAGAGAGGAAAGCTTGAATCCTGAGGTTACCCCTTTAACCTCTAATTAGGTTTATCTATTCCACTCCAGTTATGTCACTCACGGCTATTTCTGAAAAGAAAACTCTAAAATAAAAATAAAATAAACATAGGGGCCGGCCCGTGGCTCACTTGGGAGAGCGTGGTGCCGACAACACCAAGTCAAGGGTTAAGAACCCCTTACCGGTCATTTTTTAAAAAAATGAATAAATAAATAATAAATAAAATGAAAATAAAACTCTGAGGCTTTTTTGTCATCAGCTGTTGCTATTCTATATTTCACCTTCTTTCTACAAGGGAAGGTACAGTTGTCTTCATTTCAGATCTGAGTCTGAAGTCTGGGTACCTTTTCTTGATTCATGTTGTCGGTAAACATGAAGCAGGAAGCTCTTTTGACACTAGCAGGTGGCAACAGCAAAATGGCTGCTTTGAGGAAGACAGAGAAAGGAGTCCACTGGGAGTTAGTTTTAAGAAAATGAGTTTCTGAATCCTCACCTTCTGTATATATCTTTTCTTGAAATCGATGTGCCTGAGAATGCCCCTGTAGTCAAGGCATCGTGTTGGCTCTCAGATGTTATACAGGTCCTGATCTTCCAGCTCACCTTTTACGTCCGCTCTCGTTCCACTAACAAGTACCTACTGTGGTATATTACTCGGGGGAGAGGAAACCACCAAGGCTGCAGGAAGGACACATTTCTAAACATCAGTGTTGGCCATTGAGGAAGTGAATAAATCTAATGATGGATTAACACATCTTTTGCAACTCAGATGCTTTCCAATTTTTTATTTTCAACAACATTGAGAGTGCTGAAGAAGTTGAAAGCCGAAATTTCTGAATATTTCAGAAAGATTCAAATAATTGCCTGAAATCACTATAATAAAACCCTTTCCATTCCCATCTACCTATTTATGCTACAAAATGTTAAATAAAAACAAATATGGCTAAAAACAAAAAGGCCACTATAACAGAAGTGGGGGGATTATTGCAATAAGGGAATGAAGATGTTGCAAAAGAGAGAACACTTCACTGGAATAAACAAGGTTAGAAGGACAGAATGTGGGGGTGCGGGATCAGCAGGTGGCACATTGAGCAGGTGACGTGATTGAACAATTTTTCTTTGCAGTCAGCCAATTCTGGAAGGGTCATTAAGAAGGTTGTTCTACATTCCAATGCTTGTTTAAACTCAAAGATGGTCAAAGTTCAGGGGCCTGAGGGAAGGAGAGAAGCCTAACTAAAGTTTTGTCAGGTCAGGTTAGCAGGCATTTTGTCTGGGTTGGTCAGGGCAAACAGTTCAGCTAATCATTTATGAAACAAAGAATGGGAATTTGGAGGCCTGTGTTGGCCTTGCCATAGGTAAACAAGTGGGGTCATCCATTAGTCTTATCTAAGGCATGTGGGGAAGGGTGGGTTTTTACAGTAAGCCATTTCCAGGAACATAAAAAGGTGAAAGGATTTTTTTTTATTTTTTTTTATTTTTTATAAAAGATGACCGGTAAGGGGATCTCAACCCTTGGCTTGGTGTTGTCAGCACCACGCTCAGCCAGTGAGCAAACCGGCCATCCCTATATAGGATCTGAACCCGTGGCCTTGGTGTTATCAGCACCGCACTCTACCGAGTGAGCCACGGGCCGGCCTAGGGTGAAAGGATTTTTCAACTATTGCTGTTTTCCAGGAGTACAGGGCTCAGGCAAAGTTCCACATTGCCAAAGGTTCGCATAGGTTTGGTATAGAACTCTATAGCATTCTATTAGTAAGTCATAGTCATCCACGGAACACCCACCTCACTAAGATACGTGTTTCCAATAAAATTCTTCTTCCATGCTGGAGTGGCCTCTAACTCAGCTACTGGTGAGTCTTATGTTCAGGACTGATAGAAAGACTGACTAGATTCAATTGTTTCCATAATATAGATGCTCATTCCATACAAACTGTTGCATTCTGCATAACCCACAATTACATTGCTGGCATCCTGGTTGTTTTATCTGAGAAGACAAGACAGCAAGGATTCCTCAGGCAGTTGCTGATATTTTTCAGCAAGATGGCTCAATTTCTTTATACTGTAATGCTGGGCATCTATAATGACTTGCACACCCCCATGACCTTGGATAGTTTCATCAGAGAGGGATCTCAGTGGGGTGGCAGTGTGAGTAACTATCGTTAGTTAGTAACTATCGTTAGTTAGTAACTATCGTTAGTTAGTAACTATCGTTACTTCACGTCCTGAAGGAAGCTGAGGATAAGTTTTTGTTTCCAAACTCTTGGCTCCTCCTTTTCCTTCCTTTTGTCAGTAGATTCATTTCCAACAATGTCATAGCAACAACCATGGGATGGTATTTTTAGCCTTTCCCACCTAAGCTTGCTTCTTTTTCAACCCACTTAATCAATTCTTAGTGAACCAGACCAACGTTTTTTAAATTCCTCTAATAAGATCAATTTTTGGACAGGGCCATGGTTCAGCAACACCTCATGGTTTTTAGTCCGTGTCCATTTTCTTACCACATAAGAGTTTTGCCATGTGCAGTAGAGGTCTTCTCATTAATTGCCCCTTCTAATGCAAATATGGATTGATGAAAAGACTAACAAAACATAATGTGGTTCCAATACCAGTCTGCTTATCTTATTCAAAGGGTCCAGGACAGGCAAGTCAGCATACAAACAAGCACCAGTTTTAGCAAAAGGTCTGGTGATATCCCAGGCATCGCTTCCAAGACCTCCCACTTCACGGGTCATCCTCAGTTACAAGGGATGAAGCTAAAGCAAGATGGACCATCTTGGCTCTGGGAAGCTATTCAACTATCTGCACCTTGACTGCTTATTGTTCCTCAGGCTGTGTATAACTTACTAACATTCTTCGGGGCAGTTGCATCACATCAATGAAAGGTTATACAATAAATAATCTGGACAACCAGACACACCTCACTCAGAAAAAGCACTGTCTGGAGCAGCCCGGTGGAGAGTGCGCCGCGCTCCGGCCGAGGGTTCGGATCCCATGTGGAGACCGGTTCCCGCTCACTGGTTGAGCATGGTGCGGGCGCAACACCGAGGGTTGCGATCCCGTTACCGGTCAGTAAAAAAGACAAAAAGGAAAAAACAAAAAAAAGAAAAAGCACTGTCCGCACACATTCTACATTTACCTTACCTTACTATATCCTTAGAATTAATGTTGCAAGAAGGTAAATTCAGGATCATTTTCCCAGATGTCCCTGGTTCTAGAACAAGACTTTTAGTTGTCTAAGAATTTTTTTCTTACAGTGCTTAATAATTATTTCTTTAAAAATTTACCATATGTACTTTTGTTTGTTTTTTGTTTGTTTGGCGGCTGGCTGGTATTAGCATCCGAATACTTGACCATCATTTTTACTTTTTGGGATCGACATTTACTATTACTGACCAGTGATAATTTTTTTTTTCCTTTTTGTCTTTTTTCGTGTCTGGCAATGGATCGCAACCTTCAGTGTCGCGCCCGTACTGGACCGGGACCGGCAACGGGATCGCAACCCTTGGTGTTGCGTCCGCACCTCGCTCAGCCAGTGAGCGGGAACCGGTCTGTATGTGGGATCCGAACCCTCAGCGGGAGCGCTGCCGCGCTCCCAAGCAGCGCACTGTAGCAGTGCGCCACCGGGCCGGCCCATGACCAGTGATAATTTAATCCAGAAGAAACATTTAACACTTAGAACTTTTTTTTTTTTTGTCCTTTTCGAGACCGGCCGCACCGCGCTCAGCCAGTGAGCGCTGTGAGCGCACCGGTCATCCCTATATAGGATCTGAACCTGCAGCGGGAGTGCTGCTGTGCTCCCAGCGCTGCACTCTCCTGAGTGCGCCACGGGCTCGGCCCTAACACTTAGAACTTTAAAGTCATGGGAAATAGAAACAGCATAAAATAATTTCAATTTATATACATATTTTTGCTCAGGGAAATATGATAGGATGATTAATGAAAGATTTCTAAACATACAGTAGAATAAAATTTTGTGGGAAAAAGGAATACGAATATGTGTTCAAGGAGAAGGGAGAAATTGTATAGAATGTCTGCCTATTGAAAAAAGGTGGTTTTTACTTTCTCTCAATGGATAATAGTATAAAGCGAAACTCTATGCCACTTAGATTCCATCAGATACATTTTTTAAAGTAATATACACTTTTATTTTATTTTATTTTATTTATTTAATTTTTTAAAAAGATGACTGGAGGGCCGGCCTGTGG
>NW_007730496.1:191206-191853 GCF_000696425.1 Galeopterus variegatus | reverse complement strand
TTTTGTATCCAACAATCTTGCTGAACTCATTTATTAGTCGTTGTAATTTCTGAGGAGTATGTTTCCAGGCCAAAATCCTATATGTGATCCTTGAGGCCTGAGAGCAAGCAGTTATAAGATTCTGTGTGGCAGGCCTCATAGAGGGAAGCTTCCCTTTGCATACCAGACTTGGTGCACAGCCAGTCCACTCCATTTTCTGAATCCTGTAATCAAGTACTCAGTTATCCTAATGCAAGCCCACCATGCTCATATGCATATCTACATTTTTAGCCATGGCATCTCAATTCAGAGGCTTTCTTATAAGGGGTCTAAGATGAGGACTTCTTTGGTACCTCCTTCAAGACCTCTTTATCAGGAGACTTGACCAAGGCACTTTGCTCCATTTTGATTCAGAATCTTTCTATCTGTAGCCCTTTTCCCTCTCCCTTTACCCTCTCTTGCCAGCCCACTGGTTCATAAAGCAGCAGCAAATTTTGTCAGCACGATGATCTCTCAGTCCGCACTGCATCCACCTGACTTTGGACCAGTGCTATTCCATGGAGAAAAATAATCCCAGGGCAACCACTATTTCAGATTAATACTTACTTAACTTCAGTAAAATATAGAAAGTTTGCCAATAGAGCTCCATTTTCTCCCCCTACCTTTGC
>NW_007730496.1:164521-189916 GCF_000696425.1 Galeopterus variegatus | reverse complement strand
TTATTTAGCATCACGGTTGTGTAAATATTATCAAATAGATCTCTTTCTCCTCTTCTGGCATTCTCATTGCACGTGTGCTCAATGGTGTCCTATAGGTCTTTAAGGCTCTGTTCATTTTTCTTCATATTCTTTTTTCCTTTATTTTCTCCTAATGATATAACTTTTGTTGATCTATTTTCAAGTTTCCTCATTCTTTTTTCTGACATTTCAAGTAAATTTTTCATTTTGGTTATTCTACTTTTCAGCTTTAAAATTTCTGCTGGGTTCTTTTTTTATAATTTCTATCCCTTTATTTATATTGTTTATTTCATAAGTCATTGGTGTCATGCTTTCTTTAATTCTTTAAACATGATTTCCTCTACTTCTTTGAGACTATTTTCAATCGCTGATTTTAGGCCTTTGTTTATTTACTAAGTCCAATATCTAGGCTATCTCAGAGACCATTCCTATTGACTGCTTTTTTTTTCTCTGTGTATAGGTCACATTTTCCTGTTTCTGTGCATGTTTCATTTTTTTGTTGTTGAAAATTAGGCATTTTAGATAGTGTAGCAACTTTAGATTCTGATCTCTCCCACCAGAAATTATTGTTTACTTAATGACAACTAGTACCGTGGTATCTTTCCTTTCAATGTCTAACTGCTGATGTCTCTGCTGAGTTTGTCGTTATCTTTTAATTCTCACTTTTATACTTAAGACTGTCTTCTGAAGGGTTGTCTGCCAATCAGCATAGCTTAGTAATTAGTCAATGATTGGCCAAAAGTTGTACTTAAACACCTTGAGCCAGTAAGGTTTTTACTCTTTGCTAGTGGAACTACGTATGGATTAGGGAATGCACTCAAAGCTCAGGCAGTTTAAAAATCTGTCCTGCTTTTGCTTTTTGCTATTCTTTTATATCTCCTCTGACCATGATCTAGGCCCCACATTCGTCCAGAGACAAGTAGATAGCTAGACTCTTTCTATTCTCTCTTGAGCATGTGTATAGCCTTTTATAAGTGTGCATCTTTCCAAACCACCAAGAATGTGTGGGAGCTTATTCATACTACTATGGCTACCTCATTTTCCTGGATGTTCCTGTTAAATTTCTAGCTAGCTTACTAGTCTATTGCTTACCCAACACAATGACGACTTCAAGCTGGCTATGAAGCTTGCCTTTTCTGATTATTTGCCACTGAGATTGCTACTGTTTACAACTATGACCTTGGCATGCCCTTGCTCCAAATCATCACCCCTCTTAAGTAGTTCTTACGGCTTGCCCTACCCTGATAGCCCTTCTGTGCCAATAGAGCTGAATAGCTAAAATGCCACAGACTCCCACCATTACTCGAGATACAGTTGTTTTTCTTAAATGTTCGTAAGTTTGTTGTATGCTTTTGGTTAATTTCCAGAGTCCTTAAATGGTTGTTTTTGAAAGCTTTGTCCAGTTCTATCGTTGTTTTTTGAGGAGTTGATTTAGCTAGCTCCTCAGTCTGCTATTCTAGAAGTCCGCTTCCAAATCTGCCATTTTTGTCTTTTATCCAATACCACTTTCTTTAGATATCACTTCCTAAGCCTGGATTAAATTCCTCTTTGATATCTCGACATAGGACCCTGTTCTATTGATTTCAAAGGATTTTTCTCATTTCCCACAAGTAACTCTCTGCTTACTTATCTGAGTCCCTCACTACACTATAAGCTCACAGAGGACAGAGCATGTGCCTCTTCTGTTCCCTGCTGTGTCCTAGTAACTAGCATAGCGTGTGGTAGACACTCAATGAAAATAGTGAGTTTACTTGAATTAATTGAATAGATTTTAAATCCATAAAGTCATTTATTCAGAACAGCAGTTGTGATTGCCAACATGGGGACAGAACTAAGGTCACATGACAGCTTCTAGACATAGTCTTTGAATCATGCCAATTACACAAAATGTCAAGTGTATGTCAATAAATGTGGCTGTGGAAAAAAATTCTGTTTCTCAAAAGTTAGCAGCTCAAAAATATTTGTTTTTGAAAGCTTTGTCCAGTTCTATCGTTGTTTTTTGAGGAGTTGATTTAGCTAGCTCCTCAGTCTGCTATTCTAGAAGTCCGCTTCCAAATCTGCCATTTTTGTCTTTTATCCAATACCACTTTCTTTAGATATCACTTCCTAAGCCTGGATTAAATTCCTCTTTGATATCTCGACATAGGACCCTGTTCTATTGATTTCAAAGGATTTTTCTCATTTCCCACAAGTAACTCTCTGCTTACTTATCTGACTCCCTCACTACACTATAAGCTCACAGAGGACAGAGCGTGTGCCTCTTCTGTTCCCTGCTGTGTCCTAGTAACTAGCATAGCATGTGGTAGACACTCAATGAAAATAGTGAGTTTACTTGAATTAATTGAATAGAATTTAAATCCATAAAGTCATTTATTCAGAACAGCAGTTGTGATTGCCAACATGGGGACAGAACTAAGGTCACATGACAGGTTCTAGACATAGTCTTTGAATCATGCCAATTATACAAAATGTCAAGTGTATGTCAATAAATGTGGCTGGGGAAAAAAATTCTGTTTCTCAAAAGTTAGCAGCTCAAAAATATTACAATGCACTGCATTTTCCAGTGGAAGAGTCTCCTCTCCTGGATCATCAGCCACATGGCAAGAGAACCTGTGGTCACCAACACTTGCTTCACAAAATATGGTAACATTAACTTATTTAGGGTGACATGTGTTAATATACCTCCAAACACTAAGAAGCCAAGATGCAATAGTGGTAAATTTTAGCACACACAAAACCAGTACCCTAAATTGTGAAAATACATGTTCAGCCTATTTCACAACGATGGGGGATAAAATCAGTCAAAGATTTTTAAACTCACATTCAGTTTTTAGCTAGGAAAGCAAGAACAGATGCCAGTACTATATTTTAGAGCCTCTCTAAAACATGCCTTCCATCTATTATCAGAAGAAGACTGATCCAGAGACAGGAAAGGGCAGAACTTGGGCAAATATTACACAGTTGTACATAGTGAGGGCTAAGTGAATGCTGTTTGAACAACATTTATTAAACACTTTAAACTTTATCATATCAATTTTCAAACTGTGCTCCATGGATCCCCATAGAAATGCCTCATGTAATATAGTCAAGGATTCGGGGAGACCGAGTGAACAGGTTTCTTACCGTCTATATCTTTTCACACATGTACCTTCTTTTACATGTTTTATACATTGGGGCTGCTCACAATTATTTAATGGATCCATAACAAAAACAAAAGCAGAAGATTTGGAAACCACTGAGCTACTTGATCTATTGTTCAAATACCTTTCTCAATTGATTACTGTGTGTGCTAAATGAAATGATATATTTGAAAATACTTTGCTGTCTTAGTCCATCCAGACTACGATAGCAAAATAGCATAAACTGAGTAGCATATATATAACAAAAATTTATTTCTCATAGTTCTGGAGACTGGGAAGTCCAAGACCAAGATGCCAGCAGATTTGGTGTCTGGTGAGGGCCTGCTTTCTGGATCATAAATAGTGCCTTCTCACTGTGTCCTCACATGGTGGAAGGGGCTAGCTGGCTCTCTCTGGGGTCTCTTTTTTAAGGGCATTAATTCCAATCGCAAGGGCTCTGCCTTCATGATCTAATCACTTCCCAAAGGCCCTACCTCTTAATGTCATCACCTTAGGGATCAGGATTTCAACATACGAATGTAGGGGTGAGGGGGATATAAGCATTCATTCCATCACATTTGCAAACTTTAGAGTGCTTATGAAGTTGAATATTATATGTATATGGTTGCTGCCCTTCAGAAACCTATGGCCAAAAGTAGGTTAGACAAGAAACACATTTATACCACATATACATTTCAAGCTCTTTGCCATTTGTCCTTACGTTTTTCTTTACAAAGTTGTTTGTTTTCTTTTGGAGACATTCATAGAATCCACTGAAGCTTGTCCATTATTGGTGCAGAGACTTGTTGTCTTCACCTCCTAAATGTCCAGGTTCTCTTATAAAACAGTCCCCAGAGACAGAGATTTGTAGCCTAAGATGTAATCACAAGACAATCCCCCTCTATATAAAACAGAAAGAGTTAAAGTATTTTAATTAAAAATCATGATTCTTTCTGTCTTTCATGATGCAATGGCACCAGTTATAGAGGGGCGGTGTCCTGTTTAAATCTGATTTTATCTCACTCCCCAGTGCCTTAAAAGAAAAACAAGCATCCTGATCTTCATTATTCTGATAGTAAAGAATGCTCTCTTAATTTCCTATTGTTGTGTACAAGATTTAGTGCTTACCCTTTAATTTCAGTGTCAGAATGTGAACTGTAATTAATTTTCATAAAATGGAAAGCAATAAAGTCAGATATATTAAATGCTGGCTGTAGAGGCTGAGATTGTATAATTTATAAGTATGGGTGGTAGGGGAAGAAACAGCCCCCACATTAAATGTGTGATAACTCATCTTGGCTTCAGCTTCAGAGATTATGAGAGTGGCCAACAAAACTGCTCAAACTAAACCCCCAAAACTATGGAGTATTTGGAACCTCCTCAAGAAGATCTGTCAAACTTGGTGTCATTTCTCCCTATTCCAACATTTGGATTGTTTTTATTATCATTAATTAACAATAATAATATGCATGGGCCTAAATTACCACCTAATGAATCATCTAAAATCTTTCCTAGGCATTATTTGCAGCAAACTATAGATAATAGACCGTAATTTTATATCAACCATTAAAAAACAGTCAGCTTCCTACTGATTGAAAATTCAGGTTCCTTTCATCTTTACCATCAGAATTTCCATAGAGAAGGTATGCTTAAAATTGGGGAGTATTTATATGGTGATTATTTATAAATTTATATGCTAAAATAAAGGAAGCTACATACAAAGTTATATATGAAATTTTGTTGTATAAAAAAATTATACTCATACTGAAGGCATTAAAATGGGTACACTTTCTGTCCACTGTCTAATCTGGTTAGAGACATGCATCCTGGGGAATGGTACTCTGGAACTGACCATAAAAATAGCAGAGAGAAGCAGTGATTTCTCAGTTAAATGGAAGCTTATCCTATAAATTAGTGGTACAAACTTTACAATTTACAAGTTTCTTTCATGGATACTCTCTCAATGTAATTGCACAGAGCCCCTAAGGGGAGGACAGAGCACACTGTGATATCCTGTGTTTCAAGGAGGACACTGAGAAGTGAAGTGGCCTGTTCAAGTTCACACCATCAGTAAATGACTGAGCCAAGAATTGGATTTAAGTTCAGGACACTAAATTCACTCCTGCGGCCAACAACAGCAACAAAATCAAGAGAGAATTTAAACGGTGTGGACCATACTCACAAAACTGGCCCGAAGTGTGTTTACAAATAGAGAGGGAAAGAAGAAGGGTCCCCAGACATTAAGAGGGGGACAAGTACAGCAACCTAGGGCATCATTTGGAAATAAGGAAGGCCATTCAGGGAAAGGAACAAAAACTGAGTTGCAATTATTTCTAATCTATTAGATTTTACACCATGTTCTGGGGAGAGTTAGATTTATGCAGAATGACAAAAGAACTATACGAATCTTAGCTTTAGATTCAGTTAATTATCCCCAGTTTATACACCCCAGGAAAGGAAAGCACATCAGACTTGCTCAGTCCTCTACAGGTGCCATTTCTGGGAGTTAGAACGCAGGTGATGAGTCAACTGGCAGTTACAAAGGTGATAGGAAATACCCCCACCTTGGAGCAGTGCTGTGGATTACTATCCACCCAAAACTTAGTCCCCACTGTGAAAGAGGGTGAGAAATCCTATTATGGTAATTGAAAGGTGGGGCCATGAAGAGGTGATTATACTGTAGGACCATGCAGTAGTGAATGGATTAGTAATGGTGGTCAGGGGAGTGGTTCTGAGGACTTTAAAAGGAGAGCACGTGAGAGTCTCTTTCTTTGCTCTGCCATTCTCTGCCATGTGAGAACCCTGCATTTCTGTAAAGCCACCACCAAAGAAGACCTCCACCAGATTTTGGACTTTGGACTTCCCAAGGAGTGGTTCTGAGGACTTTAAAAGGAGAGCACGTGAGAGTCTCTTTCTTTGCTCTGCCATTTTCTGCCATGTGAGAACCCTGCATTTCTGTAAAGCCACCACCAAAGAAGACCTCCACCAGATTTTGGACTTTGGACTTCCCAGCCTCCAAAACTGTAAGCAATAAATTTCATTTTCTTTATAAATCACACAGTTCTATGAATTTTTTTGTTATAAGCAACAGAAATGGACTAATATAAGCAGTGAAAGATTATAAATAATAAAGGATTATTTTTATATACACATAGAAAAATTGGTGAATGCATGAGAAAAAGTCTACGAGAAAATTAAGTTACACTGTAATTTTCAAATTTACTCTCAGAGGTAGACTTACAAGAAATAGATATATTTTTTACCTTACATTTCTATATTACTTGATCATTGTTATAATACATAGGTACTACTTTTATAACAAGAAACTAAACATGAAGATTACATTTTGTAGAAATCTAAGCTGTAGTCTCCATTACTTAGTGCATGAAATGGGTTAGCTGGGTTGAAAATGTTGCTTAGAATGGGCCTCAATCACGGCCTATACTCCAATCTCAGCTGTAACAGAACTTCCTCCAGGAGGCCTTTCCTGACAAACACAGCCCATCACCAGTCCTGTGAATGTTCTCCCTCCTAGTCCTCTGTTTTCTTCCTTCTTGGCACTTATCATGGCTTGTTATTATACATTTATGTGTAAGATTACTGGCAAACCCACCTGAAGGCAGGCAAGCGGGGCTTTGTCCAGGGCCCCTTGCTTTAGAAAACTGCAGATATCACAAGTATCAAAATAGTAGTACCTGTCTATTACAAAAATAATCAAACTTTTTTTTTCAATCTCAAAAGAAAGACTGTGGAGCATTCAGTCTATTTTTGAGTGAACTGTGGAAGCGGGATGTGCTGACCAAACTGAACCACACAGAACAGAGCTTGGAGGGCTGAGAGTGAGCGAGCGAGTCAGGGGAAGAAAATTCAGTCTATTTTTGAGTGAACTGTGGAAGCGGGATGTGCTGACCAAACTGAACCACACAGAGCAGAGCTTGGAGGGCTGAGAGTGAGCGAGCGAGTCAGGGGAAGAAACTGGCTTGTTATTATACATTTATGTGTAAGATTACTGGCAAACCCACCTGAAGGCAGGCAAGCAGGGCTTTGTCCAGGGCCCCTTGCTTTAGAAAACTGCAGATATCACAAGTATCAAAATAGTAGTACCTGTCTATTATAAAAATAATCAAACTTTTTTTTTCAATCTCAAAAGAAAGACTGTGGAGCATTCAGTCTATTTTTGAGTGAACTATGGAAGCGGGATGTGCTGACCAAACTGAACCAGGGGGGGGGGGGCTTGGAGGGCTGAGAGTGAGCGAGCGAGTCAGGGGAAGAAAACTGCAGCCTCTGCCCTGGGAAAGGAGACAGGGAGGGCTGCTTTTGTCTGAAGTCATCTGCCCCAGAGCACCCAAAGCAGACAGGATTTCCAGATGATGGCACTCCATGCCTCTCATCTTCTCTAGTGGAGAGGTGCTCAGGACCACCTGAGAGGGGGTGTGGGAAAGTGACACATGAGGGATGGAACCTCCTATCCCAGTTCCCTGAGCCTCTGGACAATCTGTTCTCTGATGCCAGTTTCAGGTGAGTTCAGTCACCTTCTGTCTGTGCCAGCAGCTCCTTGCTGCCACTCAGGGTCACAGGTGGCAGCACTGGCCTAGGAGAGACCAAGGCTCCTTTAGCCTCCAGATCACGGGGACAATCCCCAGTGTGTGGGCTTTGAGGCTCTGAATGGGAACATGAATGGAGCCAAGGCATAGCTTAACTGATCACTTGTACTCTTGCCCCAGGTGCCACAGATGTTGGAGGCACATCTGAGTATGAGCTTAACAACTATGTTCCATGCTAACAGGTATGCTCCATAAAATGGGAGCTCATATTAATTTTATTTAAAACTTTGGCCTCTACTAGTACAGGGCCTAGCACATGTTAGGCACACATTATTTGTAGAACGAACAAACGGCTAAAACAAAGTGCTGGTATACAATCCAGCCATGGGCTTGCCCCTAAAAAGTGCTCATGATGAAAGTTAGTATCTATAAAAATAAAGGAAGGCACTGTTTTGTACCAGGCAGGCATCCAGTGCTGACAGCCTTTGGCAACAGAAGTCGATGTTCCACCACCCAAAATCAGTGACTCCCACTTTACCATTAACACAGTCCAAACAGTTTTTTAGTAAGGATTTCTACTGGTAATTTCTTTTTTTTCCCCAATTAGTAATTAGATTGTTTAATGGTTAGTTCTTTTAATGCCTCATCTAAGAATTTTTTGCTTAGTCCAGAGTCAAAAAGTTATTTTTCTATTTTCTTCTAGAAACTTCATAGTTTTAGTTTTCACATTTATGTTGATGACCCCTTTAGAATTAATTTTTGTCTGTGGTATAAGGATGGAGTTAAGTTCAGTTTTTTCTTTCTTTATGGATACCCAGTTGCTTCAGCACCATTTATTGAAAAGACCTTTCTTTCTCACATTGAGTTTTGTTAGCATCTTTGTTGAGCATCGAGTGACGACGTCCAGTACAGTATTGAATAGAAGCAGTGAGACTGGGCATCCTTGCCCTCGCCTATAATTTCTAATGAGTGGTGAAGAGTTAAAGAATATGGTACAAGGAAAACTCAAGAGCCCCATCCACCACCTCAACAAATAATCCCCCACCTCCACCCCCACCCCACACTTTGGCTGTCATTTTATTCTACATAGTTTTATTTGTTCAAAGTTTATCTTTTTCTTTAAGTGGAGAAAATGTAGAACCAGCAAAATGCAATAGAATTATCTTTGGAAAAGCTGCATTAGGTGAAAAGTCACACTTACATATTTAAAAACAAGTAGAGTACAACATGCATTGAACCTATAATTGCAACCAGCAATCCTATATTCTAGGTCAGGGATGACATTTCCTATATGTTCTAATCAGCACCTACCACACTGAGGGCCCTTAATAACTGCAAAATGATCATTCCAACTCTGCTAACAGCTGACCTAAGGTAAGTCATTTTCTTATGTGTTGCTCTCTATCCGTGGGCAAATGAATGCTGTAGAAGAGTTCAGTAGGTTTTTATTAACAAACCTTTCCATAAATATCTAGTTTCCAAATGGTGCCATGATTCATGTTTAGGGGCTTGTGGATATAAGAAAAGAGAAAAACATTAACAATGCACAGTAAAAGAAAAACATATCTGAGCTTATTGGTGGAAATACAATATGCTAAGGGCAACTACTTTTTATCATCCTCAATTTCTATCTCAAGGCTTTAAAAAACTAAGCAATATCATAACAAATATTGCCAGAGCATGAGCAACCCTTTAGTAAAATAGAGAATTGGACAAATGTTAGGAATATTCTGACTCAGACTAACTTAACCATTCTATACTATCTTATGGTTTATAGAAAGCTTTCACACAATCATCTCATTTGGTCTTACACCTACTCTGAGGTAATATATTGCCCTGTTTAATGATAACAAAACCAAATTGAACTTTAGCTAGAATGTTGGTTGCCTCCTTAATATGACTATACTTCTCAAATTAATAGGTGACCTAAAACCTTGCCTTGACTAAGTTTATAACACATTGATATTTATTTATCAGGACCCTTTATCTGGACTTCTCTATAAATGCAGATTAATAATGCATGACCATTTTTTGCAACTACACAAACTTGTCTTTTTCACATAAACTATCGTTAGGCAAAGTGTACCCTCATACTATATTTAATCAGCATACTTTTCTTGAAAACTGAGGATGTAGATGTTTCTACTTATGCCTGCACAATGTCTTCTTGATGTTTCCAGTCCAGTATTGCAATCTAAAAAAAAAAGTCTTGAATCTCTACCCAGTGTATCAGCTATCTCTCCCAACTTTGTGAGGATCCACAAATTTGCTAAGCTTCTATATTTCCATTTAGTCTATGGATTAAAAAGTTAAGCATGGCCATCAGAAAAAATTCTCCATAGTGAAATTGGTCTCCTTTATCACTTCTTGTAGGTGTTTGACCAGATGTAAATCCACCCGACTCATGCATACATTTTTCTCCCATATCCACAAGGATATCATAAAAGCTACCAAATAGTTTACTAAATAAAGGATATCTGATGCCTACAGCAGCTTTTCTCCAAGTTTGTCCCACATAACAGTAATCCCTTTCAAAGAATTCAGAGGGGGGGAAAACATTGCCTGAGTCATAAGGCACATTATCCTAAACTGTGGTGGCTCTAAACTTTTTTTAAACTTACAACAAAAAGCTCATCAGTTTCTCAAATGTAATTTTTTCTCCACACAGCCTATTACCTTCCCATGGAACTCCTGTGATTCGAAGGTAATGTACCTAAAATTGCTGATGAATTGAATATCGGGTATGGGTAGGGTCAGAAACTCCAAAGTTTTGAACCTGAGAAACTAGAAAATACGATTGTCCTTTGTTGAGAGGTATAAGACTGAAGGGGAAGTAGTTTGGGGAAGAAAGGGTAGAAACTGAGTTTGGTGTTAGATGTTAATTTTGAGATGCCTGTTAGACATGAAGTAGAAACTTCAAGTTAAGAAGTATTAGTTCTCTTAGTGGCTTAAAAAGACAGCCTTGGTGGTAGTGGTTGTGGAGGTAGTAGAGGTGTTGATGTTTAACATCTCAAAATTTCATGAGTCAGGAATTCAGGACTTGGCTGAAAGTTTCTTTTGTTCCCCATGGCCTTGACTGAGGTCACTTGGTGGACTAGACTGACAGATGGGGTAGACTGAATGGCAAGACAAAATGCTTTCACTCCCATGTCTGTTGCCTTACTGGGGATGGCTGGGAGGCAGGGCACAGCTGGATCTCAGCTGGAGCACCTATGTGAGGCCTCCCCAGCATGGCAGTCTCAGGACAGACAGCCTACTTACAGGGTGGCTCAAGGATCCTCAAGAGCGAGGAAGTAAAAGCAGCCAGCCATTTAAATCTTGAGCCCGGAGACTATCACAGTATCACCTCTTCCATATCTATTTAATCCAAGCAGTCACAGAGCTGATCCAGACTCAAGGGGAGGGAGCATAAATTCCACCCCTGGGTGAGAGGAATGTCAAAGAATCTATGGACATATTTAATTTGCCACACATTATCATAATGGTCAAGGACTCCTGCTCTGAAACCAGGGTTCCTATCCTGGCTCTCCACCACCCACTGGTTATATGACTAGAATAATTATTTAACCTTTCTTCCTTGACTGTAAAATGGGAATAATAAATGTATCCATTCAACGAATATGTATTGAGCACATAGTATGCAGCAGATGGCTGAGACTAGAAAGGGAAATAAGCTGTTCGGTGTTTTCAAGTAGCACACAGATTAGACTAACAGAAGAAAAAATGTGTATTCATTCATCCCTTCAACAAATATTTAGTATCTACAAAGCAACCATTGATGCATTTATGCAGATTTCTGCTACGTAACAGAATTGAGTTAAGGCTATAGAGGTCAAATCTTTCTCAAACTGGATTTTGATTAAATGGGATCTTAAAATCATCTATTTCCAGATTTTGGTTGGTGAATGCAGACATTTGACCTGAACATTCTTCCTTCAACTGACATTTAGACAAAAACACTACTAGTTCCTTTTCTGTGACTCCTCGTCTTTATGGTAGGTAGGAACTACATAACCACACCTCACATAAACACTTAACAAAGATAACAGGAGGCTCCATTTCTGTTTTCTTTTTGGATATCTAAAGTAATTTTTTCATTCAAATTAAACCATGTTTACACTTAATCTGAATGTCAGATGAGGTGCAGGAACCGTAGAGAGGCCAGTGGTGGAGGAGCTTCATAGGAATGACATGTTCTACCTGACATTCGCCATCTCCACGAAAGCCCCTTTATTAATGCAGAGTCAGGTTGGTGCTTGATGACAGAGCCCACCTGGAGGATTCTAGTATTAGTTTAGTTTTGACATTTTGACCACTAATAACCTTTACTCCAAACCTTTTAGAGTAGTTCTTAAAAGAACAACCAAAGAAAAAAAATATACTTCGATGTCACTGCTTTGTTAATAAAGGAGACAGTAAAAAGCAGACATTTTCAACTTTCTGAAATAATTTTGTGAAACTCTTCAATTGACATGGGTAATTCAAAGTCATCTATAAAGTTATCAATGCTGGTGTGTCTCACCATCTGGGGGTCTCCCCATTTAATAGAGTACACAAAGATTCGGTCACTTTGTATTTCACCACAGGGCCCTCCTGAGATCTGTTTCTTAATTGAAACCTTGCCTGTCATTGAACATGCTTTGTCTTTTCACATAGTAAATATCCAATAAATAAGTTTTAAACAAATAAATACATTCTTCGCACGCTGAGCAGAGCTAAGCAGCATAGTAAAATGGTTACAAGTGCGGCTTTGAAGATGGTCAGGACTGGGTTTAAATCCAACCTCTGTCACTTATTAAAGTTTGTTAAACTCTTTAAGATCAGACTCCATGTGTAAAATGGCAGTAGTAAGTGCAGAAACCCTGTAGAGTACCTCAGAGAATTTAATGATCATTTAACGCTAAATGATCATTTAGCACAGTGCTTTGACATTGTATGTGACTGATAAACAAGCTGTAATTTTGGCATTGCTGCTGTTGTTGCTATTTAGGAAAGGCATTTAGGAATGCACAAGATATTGCAGCAAAACATCCCAGTATTCTGGTCCCTAGTGTGCACCCCAGCCCCCACTAGTCATTTGTGTGTATGTCTGTGTCTGTGTGTGATATCCAGTCTGAACCACAGCAAAGAAAGAAGAGAAAGAATGAAGTATTTCTCAAGACAGACTCAAAGATCCTTGAGGTCAGGGCTGTCCTGTGACTGCTCAAGCCCAGTTTTTCTGAAGATGGGAGATACTCGCCAATTGTTTTTAATAATAAAGATATTGAGGTACTTGATTTTCATGTCAAAAACGTTCAACACATTTAAATACTACTAAATGGCAAACCAATAACTTTAGGCACTTTTTAAAAATTCTGATAAAATCAGATTGCACGGAAACAAAGTATTAAACTCTATTATTAACAAGTAAGGAGAAGTTTTATTTCCATTACAATTTCCTAATCAGATGATTATTCTCTCCAATCTTTTCAAAGTGTTCTTTTTGTCTTATAAATAGCCCTCGACGTACTGGCCAAGCCCTGCCTCCTGGAGCCCTGTGACCAGAGCCACTCGAGGTGCAAGCTTCCAACCGTGGAGCACCCTGCCTCAGAGTGAGGCAAATACTGATTGACGTGGTCAGGCCCTTGATAAGGTAGAGTAAGGTGATGGAAAATGGTGAATACAATACTGTTTCGTGAGAATTATCTGGTAGTCAGGGGTTAAGGAGGCAGGGAGAGGGGCTCCCATTTTATACAACTTAAACTCACATCTCACAAATGAAAAGGGGTAAAATCCCCACCACCCACCCCACCCAGGCCCTTCATTTTGCCCTCAAACTAGTAACTAGTAACTTTTCATTGTATAATTCAGGCTGGAAATCAATCCCCAGGTTCTCACCAGGCTATTCCTTTGGTTGCTATCACATGTGTGTTGTGTGGTGAGAGAGAAACACTTTCTCTTTCCAAAGTAGAACAGCCACCCCCCTACACATGCACGTGTTATTTCATCTCTGAAAAAGCACCTTCACCTTCTTGAGAATCCCTGGAAGAGCAAGGCTAATGTTATGGAAGAGCCAATCCACAGCCTCCCCAGCCACGACTCCCAAGCACCCCCCTCACAGCCTTCAAGCCAGCTCACAGTGCTGGGCACTTCTGGAAGCTGAGACAGGAACTCCTGGGGTGGCAACCACGTCTCAGTAGCTGAAGAATCTGCTGGACAATGGAAAGGCCTCTGTATTATATGTGAAACTTCAGAGAGCCCATTGGATGAAAAGAAGATGACATTCCATTTTTAAGCCTATTAATTGCTGTTATGGGTTTAAAAGTGTGTTGGAAACTTGCAGTTCAGTTTGAGAATGAAGGCTGTGCTACGTTCCCATCCCTTGTCCATCCTCGACTTGATGGACAGCTCTTCAACAGATTTTTTGGCTCCCAGGGCTGGCTCCAGAGAGGTGAGGGGGCACGGGGGAGGGGGCGAGCTGGTACTTCAGGAGGCAACTTCTAGTCGGCTGGCTTTCTTCAGGATTTCACAAACCATTCCAACCAGCCCAGTCCTCCCCAAGAAAACCAGTGGCCTCTGACACCCTGGCCGCTCTGTATTAAACTGGCACCAAGCACTTAACCTGCTGGATTGCCTTTCTCCGGACACCTGCCCAAGCAGCAGACTAAACAAACAGGGATTCTTCACTGCGCAAAAGTTGGCTTCTTTCACTCGGTCTCCCATCTGTTAAAAAGCCATTGTCTGAGAAAGTGTTCAGCGAGCTGGGGAGCGAGAGCGCCACTGCATACTGAACTGCCCCTTTTCCCCATAAAAAGTCCTCGTTAGCATTTTCTTTTCTCCCCGGTTTTCACTGGCTGATTTATTCATTGGTTTCACCTCTTCTCCCCTCCCCCTTGGTTCGGGAGGAGAGCCTCCTTGTCTTCGGTTTCTCAGGGGTCATGTCTTTTCAGTCACCAGGACAATACCCGCTGCTGGCATCTGCTTCCAGATCCAATCAGCCATATTGTGAACACATCCTGCCAGAGAATTGTTCCCCCTTTTGCTCGGCTTTGTTGCCAATTTCATGCCATGTATTGCTCCATGTTTTGTGCTTCATGAAGCTGTCACAGGCATAAAAGTGGTCTGACCAGGGTCGTAGTAAAAGGGGTGGGAATGAAACATCCACCAAAATGTCGAGCGGGCCACCCACAGTCCACACATGCACACGCACACACTCACGGTCTCCACACTCACACCCAGCCTCCCACACACACCCATGCACACCTACAGTCCCCACACTCATGTCCAGCTCACACACGCACAGTCCACACCTGCACAAAATACACACAGTCCATATCCACTCACAAGTCACATACACAACACACAGTGCCCCCCCACCCCTCCACACAAATTCTCACAAACTCACACACATTTGGGACCCTCACACATTTTCTTTTCTCTTCCCAAGATTTAATTGGTACATTACTGAGACACTTTGTGCTTCTCCAGAAGGGTAAACAGTTACAAGCCGTCATGGAGTGACAATTCCCTTCATAGTGACAAGGAATATGTTAAGTTGGGGGGTGAAAGTTAGAGAGTTCAGAATTTTTTCTTTTTTCTTCATATGTTTTTAGTTATATATAAAACATTAATAATTCTTTGGTGCTCAAGCTTAAAAATATACCACAAAGTGCTTTACAAGATGAATTAAACTACTCCAGATTAAACGAACATTACAAGAAGCACATTTATTGACCCTTCTTCTTGAGATATTAACCTCGCATAAAGACCAACGACATGTAAACATAGGGCACCATGTCAACAAAAGCACAAAACGCAATCTCTTGGATCTGGGAGAAGGTGGCCAGGAGCCCCCTCCTCTCTGAGTTATGATCATTGGGTGCAGGAGTATTACGACTTATCAAGAGGCTCTTTGTAAACCCTGGATTAGCCCGCCAGAGCACAAAAGACTAAACCCCATTGCAAAGCATTCCTGAAACTGCCTTCAGGATGAAGGGGACCAGGGGTTACTCGTCCCGTCACCCGGAGCTCCAGTGATTGAATCGGCCTGACAGCTGGCCGCCAGCCAGCCCGAGGGGAAGTGGCATTTCTCCTTAATGTCATAAGTTAAGGGAAAATAGAGAATGAAAATTCAAAATCCTTGTAGTGAAAATGTCCCTGAAGTTTTCTCATTCTAAAGTTCTAAAGTGTATCTTTGCCTGCTTATTTATTTCAGTAAGTTCCAGACATTCTGAATGTAGCTTCCATATAGTACAGTACATCTATACTTATATTTTCCTGTGTTTCTATCCCAGCACCATGAGTAGGCTCCCTTGCCTTTTCCTCCACAAGCTCATTTTGGTTGTTGTTGGCTGGTTTGTGAGTGTCACATGGTCATGTGAGCGCACAACATGGAAAGCCCTCTACAAGCCAAGAGAAGTCTCAGGATGAAACTGACACCTGGATCCTAGGCTTCCATCCTCCAGGACTGTGAGAAGTAAATTCCTGTTATTTAAGCCGCTGGTCATTTGTATTTTGTTATAGCTCACTTAGACAAGCCCTGAGGTGCAGCAAGTGTGACTGTAAAATTCAGGAGAGAAAGGGCAAAACAAGCACTACATGCCACTGCCAAAAACAGGGCGTCCCTTCACAGACTGCCCTGGAACAGGACTGGCTGAGGTTGGGACTGATCCCGACCCACCACGGTCCTTACTAACTTCCTGTTCTTTTGGATCTCCTCCCCTCTCTGAGTGATTTCCATGCCTGAAAAGTAACTCATCAGTGTTTCCTAGGAAATAAAGCATGCCATTGCCAAATGGTAACATACGAAATCAAGGTAGGTAGAGGAAGCCTCACTGGAGGGAACGACTGGAAGTTTCCATCCACCCACCCACCCTGGCAGTCTTGCCCTTGCTCCCATTCAGCCTCAACATCCACTGAACATCGGTGGAGTGTCTACTCTATGTCAGCTGCTTTGTTGAGGCTGGATATACAAAGATGAGTAAGTCACAGGCCCCGCACCCGAAGAGCTTTGAATCTGGTGAGGGAGACAGGCACTTGAATCAAAATTCACAGTTCAATATATGATGTAAAAGTTGTTCTACGAAAGTAGAGTGGAGAATGAGTAACATCCCAGAAAAAGCACTTTCCTAATGCAAACACCAAAGGGGTGAAAAAACTTGGCATGTTGAGTGAAGGGGGGATAGGCAACAGAGTCAAATTGTAAGATGCAAAGTACTTAAAAAACAGGATCAGAGAGGGGATGTCAAGGTATAAAACAGAGGAGGGACCACACTAAGAAATATCTTTCCATGCACACTGTGCTGGAGACTAGAAGGAGGAGACACAATACTACTTTGGTGATACCAGTTCAGAGAGAAAAGAAGAGGACCTCAAACACCCAGTTTCCTAACCTTACCTCCAAACATGCCAGTCCTTTGCTTTTCTCATGACTTCATTATTTCTAACTTTGTCAAGGGCCTTTTGAAATTCTAAATGCATCCAATGTAACCACAATCCAAAACGTGCTTTTTTGTTGTTGTTGTATCCTGAATTTTTCTTTCTTTCCTAGCCCTATGCTTTTTATTTATGTTTAATAAGGACATTGGGCCAGCAAGACTCATAAGAGGGCTGGAGCTAGCTTTGTGCTCTGTGTGAGCGTGTATGTGTGTGTTAAACAATTTCATGGACATCTGTCATGCACAGTTAACTTTGCATTGCTGCATTTTAAGTGGTGGGCCCAGGCTTGGCCGGCAGTGATAAAGTGGCTGGCAGTTTTCAAAAAGCCACAGGATAACAGAGCATGAATCATAAAACACACTACTGTGTAGCAATATCCAAGTTCATTCAATGCAATGAAACCATGCAGAGGCCCTTTATCCCCAGCTAATTATGTGGAAACGTCTAAGACAATAAAGCATCTGGTGGTCTTTCTTCCCCATTTCAATTTTTCTCAATATTGTGACAGGAGAAAGTATTGTGCCTTTCCCAGGGTAGTTGCAGTGAAGAGGAGTAAAAGCAAGGGTCAGGGAAGAGCAAATAGATGAATTTATAACTTTCTTTTTATTTATTCCTTCCCCATTGTCTCTCTGGAAGACTTCCTTCAGGGCTGTATTTTGGGATCACTATTCTCATTGCACCCTGCTTGAATCCCCCTTTTTTTCCCCTTAAAAAAAATACCACCCAAACTGCCAGACCTTCCATGATTCCCTGTTGCTGGTGGGGCTTCCTCCCCTATGGGCATCCAGGATTATAAGTCTAAGATGTATAATTACTCTCCAGACTCAGGTTAAGGGAAGGTTTCATACTTCCAGGATGAAACCTAATATGTGATTTCCTGTCTAGAAAGAGGTGATGAGAATGGTCACTGTGATTAAGGTTTTCCCAGAGAGGATTCCCTGTAATTGCCTTGCACATGGTTCTTTTTGCCATTCTCTTGAAAACACACGCAAATGCCATGTGCTGCACTCCTGGGGGTTTTGATGAAAGCCCCTTTATAGCTATGCACTGTGTGATGAGACCCGAGCCAGAGTCTGATGAGGTGACTAATTGGTACCACTAGCTTAAAAAGCTAATAAGTTAATTAGATTAACTTTGTTCATGTTTGCACAGGGCTTTGAAGAGGAAAACACCACAAGAGCCCTAAGCTTCTCTGAATCAAGATCCAGTACAGCTCTGTGCTGGGTAAGAGCTTTCCCTGGAACTACATTAGTCTACTGTGGTCATATTCTATTTTGTTTTGTTCTTTATTTAATTTCTCAGCCACCTTTCAATTTTTCTCAAAAGCCAGATTAAAGTGACATAGTATCTCGCAGTGCAACATTTTTAGTCTTAAATCTAAATTCCATTTAAAACCATTATAGAATGTTTTTATTTTCCTGCTTTCTCTGGAAATTATTGCATCATAATATCCAAGTCATTTTAGCACTAACTTACGAATCAAGCCAGATTCTTTTCTATCCAAAGATGGAAATAATTACAAGAAAATTACTTGAGTAGTATGAGCATTCTCTTTGGATTGCTTAATTTTCCCATATCTTGAAGACGTAATGAGGCCTAGAGTTATGGCATCACTGTTTGTATGGAATTTTAGTATAAAGTAAATTGGTGCCCCCTTTATCAATCAGTCAACCTATTCATCTGTCCATCTATCTCATGTATTCAGCAAACATTAAACAAGACTCTTAAGTAATGGCCAGAAGATACAAAGATGATGAAGACAGAGTATAGCCCTCAAGGATCTTTTAATCTAGGACCATAATATCTCCTCTGGATTAAGTACCTAAGAGCAGAGCAGGGAGAGAGAAGCTCGAGCTAGAGGACCCAGGGGAGGTTTCAAGGACAAGGTGGACTTTGAGCTGAACCTTAAAGACTTTTGACGAGCAGAGATGGAGAAAAGGACATTCCTTGGGTGAAAGAGACAGCATAAACAAAGGTTCTGACAAAGAAGAGGGCACATGACACATCCAATCAACAAAAAACAAGCCAGTATGGCTGAGGTGCACATACAGCAGGAAGTGACGGATGGGGCTGAAAAAGCAGGATGGGGTGAGGTTGTGAATGATCTTTCTCAGGTTTTTGTTTTCTGTTTTTGTTTGTTTGAGCAGGGAGGTAACAAAAAAGGACTCAGGCAAGGAAAGATAATGTGAAGCTCGTGAAGGCATTTTGAAATCATCCTTTAAGAGGCAATAATGATCCAAACCAAAATGATGGCAAAAGGTAATAAAAAAGAAAGGAAAGGAAAAATACAGATCAAATATTCATGAACTTTTTAAATGAAAAAATAAAAACAAAGAGCAGATTACAATAAAAATGTATAGAATAATCACATAAAATCACATTTTTTATTTAGGGAGTTTTATCTTCTTTGGCTGGTAGTTTAAAAGTGTTTGCTTTGGATTTTTATGACTATTTTTCTTAGTGATGGATATGTGTCATTTGTAAAATAAAAGATTTAAAATTTTATGGACTAATGTTAAGATCATAGCATTCCTAAGGGGAAAACTCAAAAAGTAACTCAGGCAGAGTTGTTGCTATGCTGAAATGAACAAGTGTCGAGACTCGGGATAGTGTAATGGAAGAGCATGCATAGAAGTTACAGGCGAGATGACTTGAGAGTTTTTATTTCAGCCTCACAATATAACTAAGCACAATTCTGGGCAAGTTGCTTAAATTCTCCAACCCTCGGTTTTCTCATCTATAAAATGGGGTAATAATAGTAGCTGCCTTACAGGGTTCTTGTTAGGATTAAGTCATGCAAAGTGCCTACCATATGGTAGACACTCAGTAAATGCTGCTCTCCTGCCTGCCTCACTTCCAATGTCAAAACCCAAGAGCACCTGCAGGAAGTACCCACACAGCAGTTTCTCATTACTTACTTCACCTGGCCGTGGGAAGCCAGACAGTTCAGGCGGAGGGACAGTACCTCAGCCTTTCCTATTCTATAAGCAGACTGCATCCTCACCTCTAACAAGCCTTCTCTTCCTCCTCTTCATCCGTCCAACACGGACATTCTCTGCTGCATGGAGAATTGGGGAAAGACATAGAAAGATATTACCTTTGCCCATAAGTTCCCTTTATTAGTCTCCTAGAGCTGCTGTAACAAAGTACCACAAAGTGGTGGCTTGAAACAACAGGAATATACTGTCTCACAGCTCTGGAGGCTAGAAGTCCAAAATCAGGGTGTTTGTAGGGCCACCTTCCCTCACAAGGCTCTAGGGGAGAATCCCATCTTGCCTCTTCCAGCTTCTGGTTGCTCCTGGTGTTCTTCGACTTGTGACAGCATAACCCTGGTCTCTTTACCTGGTCTTCTCTGTGTCTCTGTGTGTCCTTTTATGTCTTTTATAAGAAAACTTTCATTGAATTTAGGGCCTAACCTAATCCAGTCATCTCAATCCTTATTTTAATTACATCTGCAAAGACCCAATTTCTAAATAAAATCACATTCTGAGGTACTGGGTGAATGTGAATTTTGTAGGGGACACTATTCAACCCATTATAGTACTTAAAATTAAGTTGGTTTTTCTGTCAGCTGAGAAAACCTAAAAGAAATGACACCCCTGTAGCAATGAGCACACTTAGTGTCCACATCTTGGTTTTTAATACCATTTTCCATTTTCTTTGAAGAAATGGTTGATTCTACAACTGGGGCAGGAAACATACCATATGATCTTGGAACATCTTGTAGTACCAGAAGGTAAGAAAGTGCTAACATGCACACACACACACACACACAAACACAGACCAGGAAACATACCATATGATCTTGGAACATCTTGTAGTACCAGAAGGTAAGAAAGTGCTAACATGCACACACACACACACACAAACACAGACACACACACACACACACACACACACACTCTAATGGGGATATGTCAAAGTAGCACAGGAGCCAACTGAAAGAGCTCCCAATGGCCAAAAATTGAACAATTTGAGCAACAAAATAATGAAGTTTTGAATTATAACCACAGTATAAAATAAATATCCATGAGTCCATGCTAATATAAATGATTGAATAAATTAATAAAAGGGAGAGAAAAGACAAATTTCCATTGCAGAATATCAAATAATTTGTGTAGACAGTCCACCCTCAAGGAAAGAGGGCACAGCTCTTCCTTAGGTGTGGGCTGCATATGGGGGCTTCTTTTCAATGTGTACAGTATGGAAAGGGAGAGGGGAGGGAGAACTTTCCAGTGGAGAAAACTGACAAACACCACCTCAGCTGGGTGACCACAGCCAACATCAACAGTTATAATTCATGTTGATAGAATATGCCCTCGATATGATATGATAAAAATGTCATTTTACCTCTGTGATCTTCCTTGCAATAACCCATAACCTCAGTCTAATCAGAGAAAATAATGAAACAAACTTCAATAATGGGGCATCCTACATATTACCTGAGCAGGACTCTTGAAAACTGTCAAGATCATCAAAAACAAGGAAAGTCTGAGAAAAATTTCTACAGCCAAGAGGAGCCTAAGGAGAGACACGATGACTAAATGTGATATGATATCCTGGATGGAATCCTGGAACAGAAAGAGAACATTAGGGAAAAACTAAGAAAATATAAATAAACTATGGGTGTTTAATAGTAATTATCAATATTGGTTCATTAATTATAACAAATGTATCATACTAATGTAAGATCATAATGTAATGTAAGATATTAACAATAGGGGAAACTAGGTGTGGACTACGTGAGAGCTCTCTTAAGTGTCTTTTCAATGTTTCTTTAAACCTAAAACTGTTTTAAAATATAAAGTCTCTTTAAAGTATGTCACTGAAAAAAAGTTGAATTGGGTTCATTTCCCTTACACATGGCACAAATTTCAAAGAGGTTAACAAGATCAGGATGTTGTTGTTGTTCTGCTTTTTTCACTGATGTAAACTAAGAGCTTAGAATGTATCATGGCACACAGAAGGCATTCCATAAATACTTATTAAATGAGTTAAAACCTAAACAACTGAAGCTTTTTAAGGAACTTTAAGGGGCTAAAGTTTTCAGCTATTCTCTGACTTTTATTTTCTTAGCTCGTTCATTCTATTTGTTCATGAGGGGAAGAAACTTCCTTGGGTAAGATGTTGTTGAGCATTTTAAAACTTTCTAGGTCCTTCAACCAGTTTATTAATTACTGACTCCATGTACAGAATAGTTATTTGTGTGTAATACATCTCTTTTCCACCCACTGCCCTCATAGACATTAGCACAGGATTCACATTAGAGACACTTCAGGTCCGTGCTAGCCAAGCCTTTCCAGGGGACAAGTGACCTAGACTCAAGCTAACTCTACATGATGCCAGATAGCTGAAGATTCAGTATGACTCCAGACAGTCACACGTCACTAGAAGTATCTGATTATAATTTTTAATCTTTTCATTGTTGGTAGCCTCCTCAGTGGTTGACAATTTTCTATTTAAAATATCAACTTGTTTTGCTGTATATTTAGAGATAAATAAAATATTATAGTCTTATTTTTTAATCTAATTCTTTAAAGCTTAGGGTTAAAAAAAGGCTGCACCTTCGAGGTTCGATTCTTCCAGCTGAGTATATTCATTCATTTGACTGAGACTCTGAGGAAATTTAAACATAAGCATCTGAAAAAGAAAGAGTGGAAGACGAACAATTTTGAAACAAATAAAATTTATAGCACATGACTCTAAAATGCTTTCTCGATTGTGAGAATGTGAGAGTTTGGATCATTGGGCTGAAGTGAAATAAGAAATCACTTCCTCATATCACAGAGAAGGAAATTTTAAAAAGAATAGACATAGCAGCTTAACTTTGGTGATTTCTATGAGCGAAACAGAGATCAGAGCATCCTAAAATGTTAAAAGAAACTAAATCACGTAGTTATTGACAGGTGAGGAAAAAGCCCAGGTATGGTAAGTAACTTACCCAACATAATTTGTTGACAGCAGAGCACAAAGGTACCCCAGGAAAAACAAGTCTACTAGGTTCCCTTTCCATCTCATGGTGTCATAGGCTATAATCTTCTAAAGGTTACTTATTAAGCCTAGGTTTTAATGGAGAGGAGTGCATTCTCTTATCAAGTCTGCTTTTCTCTCTTGCTAAATTAATCCTTTTAAATTAATCTAGCCATTGTGCATTATTGTACGCTAGGAGTACCTATGAGTATGTGTAAGTATGTATACGAACACAGAGATGTATGAATAGGTACAGGAGAAGTCTGTGCTTGCTGCCTCATCCTTTCAGCAATTTTCTGTTTGGCTTTCACTTCCATCATTCTGCACTCTTTGAGGTCATTACCAGTGTACTAGGTAACAAATCTGTCAGGCTCCTCTCCACCCGCATTCTCCCTGACTCCTCATTCATTGGTCCCTGTTGATCATCTCCTCCTTTTTGAAACTCCTAGTTCATAGTCATCATGACACTAAATCCTCCAGGTTCCTTTTCTCCCTTGTCTCTACTCTTCCTCATTCTCCGCTCCCACTCCTCTTCCTCCATTCTCTTAATGTTGGTGTCCCGTCCTCAGCCTATTCCAGACTCACATTCCACAGCAATATCTGAACTACCTACTTGACTGTCCAAATCTACTCTTCCTCATTCTCCGCTCCCACTCCTCTTCCTCCATTCTCTTAATGTTGGTGTCCCATCCTCAGCCTATTCCAGACTCACATTCCACAGCAATATCTGAACTACCTACTTGACTGTCCAAGCAACAGTCACTTCAAACCTGCAATCAACATGTAGCGCTGTCCTTCCTCCTTCACTAACTAAAACTCTACTTATTTTCTCAAGACTCAACTAAAACACTATGAAACTACTCTTCTTTATTGAAATTACAAGCCCTGCTTTGTACTTCAACAACATAGACACCTGTTATGTGCTATCAGAACATAAAGAAGGCTGTCTATGGCAGTGGTTAAATGAGGCCACAGGAGGCAGATAGCCTGCTTTTAAGTTCTGCACTTCCATGACTATGCCTCAGCTTCCTCATCTGTAAAATGGGGATAAGAACAGTACTGATCTTCTATAGTGTAGTGAGGATTTTAAAAGTTCATATATTTATGAAATGCAGAACAGTACCTAGCCATACTTAGTTATCAATAAAAGTTAACTACATAAGTTATATATTATAATACCAAATTAAATTTATTTATTTACTTGTCTAATTCTGTTACTAAAATAAGAGAACCTTGAGGATGGGAGCATGTCTCATCCAACATTTTAAACCCACCTCTTACCACAGAGCTCACAAAGGAATGTAAGCTGTTTGTTGGTTGAGAGGAGTATTTAGGTGAGAACAAATGAAGAATGAAATGAAAGTGATATTTATCTGAGAGCAGACAACAGTTCCCCCGGCCAGACAGAAGTGTGAAGCTTCTATGGTAAAGACTGCAAAACTACTAGAAAAATGGAAAGATGGAAAATAGTAAGAGATTGCAACCACCTGGAGAGCTGCAAGAGACTGCAAGGGCCGAGAGGAGAGCACCAGGTAAAAACTGACGTGCTTGAAGCACAGAGGATAACGGAAGGAATGAGAACTACAAACGTAATTCAGACCAACAAGAAAGAGCCATTTGGGAATTTAAAATAGCCAGAATTTGGGATCGATTAAATTTAACAAGGACATATTTTGCAGCTATTACAGACTTCCACATATTGTATTTTTTCTCTCTTCTGTCACCTCTTTCTACTTTATGGTTAATTTACAAAATGTAACCTCTTCTACATTGTTACTCCTTAAAAGGAAATGCCATGTCTTCCACATCTTTGTGTCTTTAAAGAATGTAACCTGGTGCTTTTCACCTAAGCATCAGTTAATATTTATTGACTCACTAAATGAGAGGGAAAAGGAGGACAAGTATAAATGAAACAGGAGTCATCTGAGTGTCAGTTTGCTGGTGAAATCTGAAAGATCTAGTCATTTTTTAGGTATGGTAGGGTTGTGGGGAGGAAACAAGAAGACCAAAAATTCTGGTCGTGGTGATTACGAGAAGCTGGTAATTTTTATAGGAATCAGATTGTCATTTAAAGGCACTGGTTACAGAACAAGAAGATGAATGTGGCTGGGTGATCTTTCTACTATATTGCCTTTGCAATGTGAACATTATGCCTGGCAAATAAGAAACAAAAAAGTAAAGTCTCATGAATATTCATAATAAATACTTTTTTTTAAAAAGCACATTAGGGCCGGCCCGGTGGCGCACTGCTACAGTGCGCCGCTTGTGAGCGCGGCGGCGCTCCCGCCGAGGGTTCGGATCCCACGTACAGACCGGTTCCCGCTCAC
>NW_007730496.1:162046-164097 GCF_000696425.1 Galeopterus variegatus | reverse complement strand
GGACACGAAAAAAGACAAAAAAAAAGGAAAAAAAAAAAAAAGCACATTAGAATTTTAAACTATTGATTCAACTTTATGTTTAATTACTTATTTATACAGCCCTTGGTATTGTATTTCAGAAAATATTAAATGTTGTAATTTTCTTATTTAAAAAAAGAGAAAGAAAAAAAAACCCAAAAAACACTTCATACCTGTTCATGTTCCTTCCAGTCACTTCTTTCTAGCCAATTTACTCTCCCTCAGGAGGTTACAATGCTCATCCTTTCCCAGCCGGTCTGTAATGAACTATTGTTTTACATGGGAAATGTGGCTTCCCCATGTTTCCAAGGTTATTGGGTAAAGGCCTCACGTTTTTCCCTATCAAGTTGACATTAACCTTGCCACAGACACACAAGGCCCCGATAGGCCAAATTCACATGTGAAGAGCGAAATTAGCAGGAACAGCATCAGTGGGAAAATAGCTTTTCCTCCTATTCTCAGACAGGCAGAGTCTGCAAAGCCAAGGTGGGCTAAAAAAAAGGACTGAGTGATAATCTGGCAAATCCAGGCATTGCAAATACCCAATCCCACAATTAGGGCCTCTGGGCAAAGAAAAACATTTTCCCAGCCCCTGCCAAGCTCTCTCCTCATGTTTGAAAACTGCTCCAGGACCTAGGCCTGAGGGACTGAAGTATCCCAAATGGTGGCATTGCCAAACTGGCACAGAATTCTGTGAGGCCTTTGTCCAATAGCATATTGGACTCCACCCTCACCCTGCCTTAGTTCTCCATGGTACTAAAAGGCTATTTAGGAAGGAACACTCCCTCTGTGCAGCCACTAGGGGACCATTCAACTCAGTGCATTAGTAATGCAGCGTCTGGGTCTGGTTAACGTAGATTCACTGGCAAAGGGTCCGGAAGCTATGGGGATAGGTGACTGAGCAAAGCATGGTTAGCTACAGTGCTGTATTTATCACTTCATGTGCTGGCTTCAGGTACTGACTAGCTCCAACCAGTTCTAGTGGGAGACGGTATTTCTCATCAGTAAGTCACTTTTATTTGGATTGCTCATCAAAGAATCTGAGTCCAGACTTCCAAATTAAAATGGAAGAATTACTTTTAGTATTCCCTCCATATATAAAAGGACGTGGAGTATCAGACCATGTGGTCTCTTCTCTCCATGTCCAAATCACTGGGTAGATAGTTTACAACTTAACTCCTTCAGGCCAGAAGGAAACTTGGAAATTCAGAATCTTATTTAACATACTTACCTCCTTGAGTTTCTTTGGCCTTCCTGCACCCCACTGCACCTGCTCCCGCTGAGTTCTGTCAGAGACACGACCTGTTTTCAGCATGACTAAATTTATTCCTATAGGAAGAAAGTATGGGGCTACTAACACCTACCCAGCCACAAGAGTATTCATTCTTGTTTTCCTTTTTATTTGCCCCCCCTACACCCCTGCCTCCCCCAAAATAATGCATATATATATATATATGAGACAAGCTGGGATAGTCTGTCTTTTCACAAAGCTGACACAAACCTTGTCTGACTAATAATGTATTCAGCAGCCACCTAGTCAGCAATGCAAAATGGTCCCTGGGTTCAAGGCTATGATACATTAGAATATAATTTGGCTGGAGCTTCTTTCTCTATTATGGAGAACAAATGCATTTTTGAATGACTTGAAGACGAGGTCATGCTATTACTTATGATGGGTAAACTAAAAGAGGGTCAGAGAAGAAACATAGTTCAGATAAGCCCCTAGAAAGTATGTATGCTCTTTCAAATCTCATCCCATTTTTTAGGTCTTTCTCTTCACTTTCAGGGCAGGATACTTGGCTGCCATCTGGGGCTCTATTTTCAACTTGTGAGATTTCAGACAATTGCTGAATCTCTTGTGCTCCCCAATTACTCCATCTATGGAGTATGGAAAATGCTACCACCTGAGGATCATCACACTCAGATTATACAGTACCCTGAAAAGTTGTTGCTGCTGTTGTTACTGTGGTGGTGGTTGTTTATTTCTCAAAAGACTGGAATCTGGTCAATTTCCAAGAGCTTTGAGATAGCTG
>NW_007730496.1:150086-161872 GCF_000696425.1 Galeopterus variegatus | reverse complement strand
GTTTATTTCTCAAAAGACTGGAATCTGGTCAATTTCCAAGAGCTTTGAGATAGCTGGGCAACAACGCTTTTCTTCCTAAGCATACCACATTAAAAAGATGCCTGTGTGCTTAAGGCTTTCTCATCTTTTCAGCTACTCTCTGTGTCTATTTTCTATACAGGTTCATGTCAACAAAAGAACCAATTTAAGTGCTTTATTGAGGAGCTCAAGTTCCTACTTCTCACAACCAATTAAGCAGTATATTTAGATAGAAGGCAAATACGCCTTAGATATTCTTTACTAAACCCTACAAATGAAATTGCTTAGCACTGCATTCTATTTGCAGTCTACCCTTTCCTAATTTAACTGGGTAAAAGGAGGACTGGGAAAATTGTATAATTACATGAAAAATCAATCTCACTTATTTTGACAGGCTTTGAATACATTGTAAGAAATCATGACTGAAAGTCCACTTTTCCTTCTGTGTTCACATATTCTTGTGCTATGGGTTGAGCAGCTTCCAGGTCCAGGTCATAGCAGTCCTTTTGGCATTCACTGGTAGAGACCCAGCAACACTAAGGGCCAGGCTCAGCCCTCTCTATGAACAGCCTCATAGTCCTCACAGCAAGTCTTGGCTGTACACCGTTCAGCTTGCACCAAGTTTCTTTTACTCGAGAAACAGTCACAGTCCATCTGCTGTGCAAACACACAAATACAAAACCATCACCCATTTCATTAGGAATTAGTCCCCTCCAGGATACAGCAGCCCTTTCACCTTTGAGATGAGGAATGAATGTTGCAATTGTAAATCAGGCTTCTGAGGGAGGGCTTTCCTGGGCAACAAATGGAATCTGCCTTGGCTCCGGGAAGCCACCGGGCTAGCGGTGCCCCAGCAAGTTCTGTACCCAGTGCCAAAACGACATATGCCAATTCTTAGCTGACCTTCTGTTACGTCCTCAGCTATCTGTTTTGCACAACATTGGGTACTCACATTGGGTAGCAAGAACTGAAGACTTGAGTGGAGGTGAGATCACTAATCACTTCCAAATATCCAGCACATCTGTACCAGTCCACGGCCACTAAATCGTCCCTCTGCATCTTCCTCGTGGCTAGTGTCTTCACATTTAGTTTGTAAACCACAAACTTCCTAAACACTCAGGCTGACTTCACAGAATCTTTATTGTTCCTAATTTTTAAATAATAATCAGGTATTACTTCTGTAACAAGGAAAAAAAAGAAGAAGGAGAAGAATTGTATGTTCTGAAGTTTTGTGTGACTTTCCTCCAAGCTTGGGCATGACCGAAGGAATTAAAGAAGGGCAAGATTTAAAACCTGGGCCTCATGGGTAAGCCTAAAATATCTCTGGAAGGATCTAAAGAAACCTTGTAACAGTGGTTATTTCTGGGAAGAGAACTGGATGCTAGGGCAAGGGATGTCTCTAAAATGTCCACCATCGTGAAAGAAAAGGAAGAGGGGAAGGAGGCAGGTACTGTAGTTTTCAGAGAGATACCATTTTGATTTAGGTGGGAAACAGACACACCTCGAATTTCAGACATAGGCAAAATTTCCTACTTGCAGTTTTTAAAAAATCACTCTCCACCGAGATGGCTATTAAGAAAGGTAAATTCTAATAGTCTAGAATGCAGATTTTTTAATGTCTCATCAACCTAGTTTTTCTCCTTCTCTGCCATGGTCTTTCTCTGCTGGACACATCCATAGAAAATGTACAAGGTCCCACGCTTATACTATTGGTTATCCAAATGCAATTTTGTTGTTCCCTCGCCCCGTCACTCCTCCAAGTGTGCATGCTCTTGCATAACTGTCTCGATCCTTCCTAGGGCTTCCACCCATCTAATTGGTCTATCTTTCCTTTCCTCTCTAATAACATTTTTTACACTTCATGTTCTGCTGGACACATCCATAGAAAATGTACAAGGTCCCACGCTTATACTATTGGTTATCCAAACGCAATTTTGTTGTTCCCTCGCCCCGTCACTCCTCCAAGTGTGCATGCTCTTGCATAACTGTCTCGGTCCTTCCTAGGGCTTCCACCCATCTAATTGGTCTATCTTTCCTTTCCTCTCTAATAACATTTTTTACACTTCATGTGCAGTATCTCATTTAATGTTCAAAACAACCACATAAAGTACCATTATTATCTCCATTTTGCAAATGAGAAAGTCAACTATAAGACAGAGGAAGTAACTCGCCCGTCATCACACAGCTAACCCACATCTGCCCACTAAAAGCCCACATGTGCAGGTCATAAAAGAGCTGTTATCTCACTCCTTAATCTTGTTATTCAATTTCATTTTTTTTCAAATTTCCGTTCACTGTCTAATGCCCTCATATTATTTACCTCTTCCTCCTTTCCTCAATGTTTCATTGTTTACACCTGCGCCTGTGGTGCCATCGTTTGTTTTCTTTGCTCAGGTCCAAGACACAAGAAGGGAAATGATATTTCCGGCCTCCTTTCCCACCACTCAGAGTCAATAACCACTGCAGCAATGACCATGGGCTGGAGATTTGGAAAGGAGGTGATTGCTTATTTATTTCCAACTACGATACTTAGTTAAATGGTCCACCTTGTCTGTGCTTGAAAATGGGCTTCTCCCAAAAGATTGGTGAACTGTTTTCAAATATTTTTATAAGGTACTGGGAAAAGAGAATTGTATTTGACTCTGCATTAGTGTCTGGCTGGTGTTGGTAAGTTAGTAGAATAGATACTTTTTTCCATGAAATGTAACTTTTATACTTAAGAAGAATGCAACCAACATCCTCTTATAAACAAACGTTCTTATTCATAGCTCCAAAATATCAAACTTTGCCAAAATGTTAAGTATAAAACAGCATTGCATTACGAAGCTGCTCTTGTTCTATTCACGTCACTGTATTTTTGAGGGCGTTATTGTCATCCTCATCATCCTCATCATCATCATCATTAGTATTAAATAACCAAGGTGGAGAAGGAAAATTTGAAGGAATGATATCGAGCTTCCAAAAATAAAACCTATATGCAAGTCTTGTCCCCCCCATTACACCTTATGAACTATATAGGCTAAGAAGAAAACAGGTGGCCATGGAACAAGAAAAAAGCACATGTAGCTGAAAGTCACAGCAAAAGTCTAAACTAAAAGAAAGAGAAATATTTCTGTCTAAGGGTAAATATGCACATGGACACAAACACACAAACTAACCTCCTCTGCTTCCTTGGCCCAGCAGAGCCTATGGCAGCAAGTCAATTGTGTGACATCACTGCATCTAGGATAATATGTGGTAATGAATTCATTGCATGGGATCTATGACCAGAAATTCATCCCTGCCCACCCCTTTCGCCACAGCGGGCCAAGTTTGTGTACCACGGTGCTGCTCAGCCTGTGTGCTTAATGCATTCATTAAACAGGGAGGCTAGAGATGGTTTCCTATGTTTCTCATTATTTAAAAGGACAAGTTAATCTCCCCTTTGGGGGGAGGGGCCGGGAGCAGCAGAGGAACTGAAAACCACACTGTCCTCTTAAATAGTTCTTTGCCTGCTCCTCCCTTGTTGACAGGTCTGCTTTCATAATTTTATTCTCGTGGCTTTGGAGCCAACTTTAGAGAGGTAAAGTAAGTTGACGGAAGGGTGGCAATGAGAAGGAAGATGAGTCTGGGAAAAAACTGGGGGGCGGGGTGGTGAGGGGAAGAAATCAAGCCGTCTGAAGGATGGTAAGTCTTTTATCAGACATATCTCCTTTCCTTTTCGAGTGCCTATCATATCACACAAACTGCTCCTGAAGAGCCCTCCATTTACCCTCTCCCCTAATTAAATGTGCACTTCATTAATGTAAATTGGGGGTTTAATGCTCTTGTTGAAATTCTGAAGAAAGTGCTATGGCCTTGCGAAATGCTTAAGCATCATTGCAAATTAGATTAGGGACCAAGAAAGGCAGTAAAATTAGAATGATAATGGCTGATGTGGCTTCCTGACAGGCATGACTATTCAGGGATCAATGGAACGGAGAACAGTTTCCCGAGCCCAAAGTGAAAGGCAGGGACAAACGTCAGCCTACAGATGTGGCTTTTGGAAGCACTTTCAATTAGTTTAATTTGGTAAATGGTGGGGATTTAGAGGCTCTCAGCCAGTCATACAAGACAAGAATACATTGAAATGTTTTTCACTTTTTAACGTAAAATAGGATTGGCTTTAGATTTGCATTTCTCGAACAAGGAGATGGAGTGGGGTGGCGGGTGGGAGGTGCAGGGAAAGTTTCCAAAGTGTTACCAACTCTGCTTTTGAAAATGGAAATGACTTTTATAAGCTGGGACTGAAACCCTCCAAAGAGTGGGAAAGGGGAGAGTAGATGTGCCCCTTCTGGTTCTCAGGGAGGCTGCAGTCCCGACACACCGAGGGCCCGGCGTGTGCTGAATGCAACACGCTGTCACCAGCGTGGGGGCGGGGCGGGGCAGGCGGTGAGACACGCTCCAACTGACCCATCATTTCTCACGAGAAATACGGTTTTCCTCTTCAAAATAACGTCACTTCTCATCTACAGCACCTCGTCTGCTCCTTCCCCTCCAAAATAAATTTCATCACGTTTTTAAAGGGATCATGGAAGAAAAGTGTTCATAACCCTATCCCAGAAAAATCCGCCCCCACATGTGCTCGCGGTGCCACTGAGGAGGCAGCGGCGCGCGCACAGGGCAGACACTCAGGGGACGCTCATCGGGCCGCCACTTCAGAGAGGGGCGTTCTTTTGGTTAGAGCTAAGTGAGCCTTTTCCTTTTGTTCCCTCTTGCTAACTCCACCCCACCCCCAGACCACTGGTGTCTTCACTGGAAAATAAATTGGCACTAATCTGGTGACCGGGGACGTTTACAGGCAGGACAGCTTCTGTGCACAAAGACCTCCTTCAGATTTGCACATTTGGACTACAGGTCCCTCCTTGTGTTCCCAGAACGCTGTCAGGCTCGACTTGGACCTCCTCCCTGAAGGCGTCTGCATCTTTCATGAGTGAAAAGGCAGGAGATGATGCGTCAGAAACTACGGTAAATATTACCAAATCCCCAGTGGCTCCCAAAGCCGGTTCAACCTCTTCAGCCGGCGCAGTGATTCACCTCCAGAATCCACACGTTCCTTTTACCGATCCACCAAACGTTTGCTAATAGGCTCCCCTCTCACTCTTAAGTTAATATTGCAAGTCAGCACAAGCATGGAAATAGATAAAAACCCATATTGAAAGGAGAGACCCAGGTGCCCAGAAGGGAAGAGAGTGATCTCCAAAAGCAGTGAAAATAAACCAGGGCAAAAGGTAAGCTTGGGAAATAGAGTGCCCTGTTAATAATTTGGTGGCTAGGAGTTCTCAGTTTCGTCATGAGGACAGTAGCAGATCACTGGTGTTGCAAGCAAATCACGATTTATGGGCATCATAAAGCCTTTGGGAAATAGAGTGCCCTGTTAATAATTTGGTGGCTAGGAGTTCTCAGTTTCGTCATGAGGATAGTAGCAGATCACTGGTGTTGCAAGCAAATCACGATTTATGGGCATCATAAAGCCTCATTTCATAAAGGTGATCTGTCTCCCACAAAACATCCAGATGAGAAGTAGGAAAAAATTCTGAGAAAATTATTACAAATAAGTTAATAAAATAATAATATTTAATATTTGTATAGTACTTTGCTGTTTTCCAAAAACATAGAAAAACTCAGTAACTTATTTGATTTATAGCAAAATCTTCGGAGGTAGGAAAGAAATGAATAATTAGTCATATTTTATAGTTGAGGAAAATAAGGTTCAGAGGTGTCCAATTACTTTCCCAGACACGGAGTTAGTAAGTGGCAGAGGAGGGATTAAAAGAAAAGTCTTTTTTTTCCTAACAACTTTATGTTATTGCAAAATTGATAGATGATTCTTGTGAAAAAATTCAAATACATAAATGTACAAATGAGAAAGTGCTAATAATTACTGGAAATATTTTGCAAACCTCCTTTATATATTTTTCTTTGCACATAGATAGATAATATTAATAATAATGATAATATAAGAGCTAACACAAGTTGAGTTCTCACCATGTGCAGGTATCTTGGATATTGGTGCATTTACTCCTCAGAACCGCCTTGTGAGGTAGACGTAGCTTGCAAATGAGGAAAATGAGGCTTGGAGAGGTTAAGAAATTGGCCAAATTCACATGACTATGAATATTACTTACAAAAATATGATCATAGTGAGCATATAAGTAGGTAACATGTTTTTTTATACAACAATGTATCATGCACATCTTTTCATGTACCTACTGCAACATGTTTTATGGCTATATATATTCCATTGTATGTAAGTACCATAACTTAATTAACAAGTACCCTATTGACGGACTTTGGTGCTGTTTTAGTGCTTTTAATTTTTTCTTCTGTAAACCATGCTATGATGACTTTCTTTCACATGTAGCAGTTACTTTCTTTCACATTTAGCAGTAATCTCCTAGGGCTGATTGTAGACATGAGATGCAGAGCCAATTCCCCTGGGTATCATATAAACTCAGTTGCTGATGGACTGGAGGCTTTCAGGTTTTTCACAGAGTTGGCAAAGTATGTTCCCAGTTTGTGATCATTGCCCCTGCCTAGGATTTTTCCTCTCTAAGCACTCAGATAAGTGTAGTCCAGGTCCCTAAACAATAATGACGTTACAGCACTATGAGATGAGACAGAACTAGTCATTTCCTTCCTTCCTGTCCTTCCACAAACCTTTGATTAGAGACTAAAGAAACGAAGCCCAATAAGATAGACTCTACACTCTCAAGAAGCACATGGACATGCACGAGAGAAAAGTAAAGAGGCAACTGGAAGAGAGTGACACCTACTGTGTTAGAAATAGTCACATGATTCTTACATGGCCACCCAAGCTCGGCACACAGCCCAGGTGGGCAAACTGCTGAAGGCCTACCCAGCAGAGGAGATACATGCAGAAATCCAAGAGGAGCCAGAGCTGCTCAGACCAAGGAGAATGGGTGGAGGCTGCCTGTCGCAGGCCTCAGTTCTCGTCAGGGAGCCCTCTCCATGCAGCTGCTTTCTGCACATCTCGCGACCTCTCCTCCTTTGCCCCTTTAGGCCAAAGGGTGGGTGAAAATGATTTCCCACCTTCTAACTTCAGGATCAAGACTATTCCATTTTTATTTTCAAAAATCCTGCCCAGGCTTTGTAAATAGCCTGTTATTAAACTCTGTTCAAATTACCCAGTGTGAGTGTGAGATCTGTTTCCGGCCAGGACCTTGACTGACTCAACACATGTATATGTAAAAGATAGAGCACAATTCTACTGGTCTCCCAACCCTCCCTGCCCTCATCCCCCATCCCAAACCCATCTAAGGAGGCAGGAGTAAGAATCCCAGTTCCAGAAGAAATGCATAGTGCTTGAGATTGGCCCTATTCCCTTGCTGGCACAATGGTCTCAACGGGCTCGAGTTAGAAATGTTCAATTCCATTTCACTTTAATTTGCAATAAATGTGCCTAATTTTATTTTTAATTTCCTAAATAGATTGATTTGGCAAAGTCACTTCAGCAGCTCAAAGGTTAATTTACTGGTTGAAAATGCTAATATCGAATTCATTTTCTCAAACACTGATTCTCTAATTTTGTGAAATTACTCTTCTTTAGATAAGAATCAGAAAACTGCAGAGATGGGAGATTTGGTAGACATGAACCCAATAAGCCCAAAAAAGAAAACAGTCTTGCCCAACTAGATACAGCTCTCTAATAACATCCTCCCCCTGCTCTCTAGAACTTGGAATTCCTGAATCAAGGCAACTGTTTTTTGCCCTGGTAAAGTATTGTCTCCTAAAAGTGATTCTTCATATTTCATGAGACGCTTTCTCCTTTAGCATTCAAATGACTTTCAAATATGATCACAATTTTACCCACTATGTCCTGGAAGGAGGTTAAAAAAATAAATACCTTAAAGAAAAGAGTAGCACAAGAAACCAATAATAGTAGATGCTTCTTAAGAGGGAAAAGGATTAACTGGTAGAAGTGGGTGGGAAGGAGAATTACTTTTTAAGAGTTAGTTTGTAACTTGTGACATTTGTAACATTTGAATTTATTATCTACTTGAAAAATAAACCAGTTTATTTGGAAGGTAGGGAGAACAAGTATCATTTGCACTCTGTTCAGCAAAGAGATATTGCCCGCCTACAGCATGTTATGAAGCCTCCTAGGCATTGCAGGGGATATAAAGGCATCGTTCCAAACTTCAAAGAGTTTGTTATCTCATGGAGGAGACAGAAAGGTACAGAAATAATGATAATCCATCAAGGAATGTGTAAAGCCGTAGAGTAAAGGGTAATTACAGAATAGAGATGGAAGGATAGTCATTTCAACCTGGTGTACCTGAGTTGCATGTTAAGAGATGTTTGCAATTGGGGAAGGATGTGCCAAGTGAGGGAATTGTGTCAGCAAAAGCTTGATGGGGGAAATTAATTGATGATGTAAAACTGTAAAGGTCGTGACTGCCATATATAGCAAGCAGCATGCAAAACATATGGGAAGGAAAGGCACACGGACATTGTCTTGAGTATCCTGTGTATAATATACGAGTAGTTTCACCTTTTAGCCCTCACTACTCCCTCGCTAAATGCGCCCAGCTCCCCTCTTAAAGCCCCTCACACCCAACCCCTCTTCATCTCCTGCCTCTCTGAGAAGCTCCCCGTTGTCCCAGCTGGACCTGAATGATTAGGTGTGGCCCTATAGCTCTCTCTCACTTATTCAGCTGTTAAAGCAGCTTAAACCCTCATAAGAACATTAACATTTGGGTGCCAATAACAGATTGACCTTTATTCATAAAGTGCAAATAGTTGGAAGTTGAACAGATTGGTTGCCAGCGATTGCCTTTTATGTGCAGTTTAAGGCTTTGATTTCTCTCCCCTTTCTTCCTTTAATCTGACATCACTGGCTTGAATAGAGTTTGCACTCTAAGTAAACAGGGCCAGGGGAGGCCTCTGCTTTTGTAGCACAGTTTGCTTGCACAGAGGGAAGAAGCTGGGAGGGTGATTTTAAAAGATTTGCTTTTGGAACTAAACAATTTAAGAAGGGGTTGGAAACCCCAAAACTGAATGGAGCTGTTGGAAGAGCTCCGAACTCAACTCGCACAAGAGTCTTTTGCATATAGAACTATTTATCCAAAATCAGTCTTGTAGATGGTGAATGAGAATGCAAGGATTTATATTAACTCTCTATGTCATACACAAAAGGGAAATGCAGAAACCCGCAGAGCCTATGGATTTGAAATGGGACCACACTGCACTGCTTTGTTACCCTCTTCTAGCCAGCTGTGAGCATTTTGATGCTTAAGGTTGCAGAGGGTGGCTGAAGCCTTTTAGACAAGTTGTGTTTCTTTAAAGCATTCCAAGGAAATATCACTTAAGCATAGGCTTTTTAAGATACTTTCCAACATAGCCTTCAGTTCTGGATTTTTTTTTTCTAATTTATCTTGACAATAGTTAATTTCAACAGCACAGCCTATGCTTTATAGCAAATGGAAAGTCCTTATAGCATTTTCATAGATAGCATGCATAAATGCAAAGCTTCCCAGCAATCATTTGTGCCCATTTAGAAATAATAAAGTCCTTCATGAGTCAACAGAACGAACACAGGAAATGGAAGGTACGAAGCTCTCATGAATGCGGCTTGACCATAAGTAGAAGGCAATTTTATGTGAACACTGGTTCTACTTGAGCTTTTGAATTATCTTCAAAAACAATCTTAAATGTTTGTATTTTAGAAGTAAAGGGATATTTCTTTTTGTTTCAGACAATTTAACATTGTATTGTATATTAACAATTTGGCTTTAGAATTAGGCAGATCTAGGTATGTGTCCCTGCCCTTATTGGAAGCTTATTAGCTGTGACTTAGACAAAGAACTGGTCTCAAAGCTTCATTTCCTCCTCCATAATTTATGGGTAACTAACACACCAATCTCAGAATGGTGAACACCTCTATAAAGCTCTTAACACAGCTTCCAGCACATAGTACGTACTCAGTAAAACTTAGATACTGTTATTTTATCAATTTTTAAATTTTTTAATTTTTTTAATTGACACATAATAATTGTACATATTTATGCAGTACAGAGTTATATTTCAGTACATGTATATGATGTGTGATGATCAAATCAGAGTAATTAGCATATCCATCATCACAAAAATATCATTTCTTTGTGATGAGAGCATTTGAGTTCCTCTCTTCTAGCCACTTAAAAATGTACAATAAGTTATTGTTAATTATAGATGTCTAGCACTACTGTAGATCTCTAGAACTTATTCCTTCCATCTAGCTGTAATTTTGCATCTATTAATTTTGTATTTATTATCCAACTCTCCCTATTCCACCTCTCCCCTCCCCTTCCCTTCCCAGCCTCCAGTAACCATAATTTTACTCTCTACAAATTAAACATTTTTTTAGCTCTCACATATGAGTGAGAACATGCAGTGTTTACCTTTCTGTGCCTGACTTATTTCATTTAACATAATGTCTTCCAGGCTAATATCCATGTTGCTGCAAATGATAGGATTTAATTCTTTTTTATGGGTGAGTAGTATTCCACCATATACACACACACACACACACACACACACACACACACACACACACCACATTTTCTTCATTCAGCTGTGGATGGGCACACAGGTTGATTCCATATATTGCCTGTTGTGAATAGCAATAAACATGGGGGTGCAGATATCTCTTTGGTATGCTAATTTCCTTTCCTTTAGATAAATATCCAGCAGTGGATTGCTGGATCATATGGTATTCTATTTTCAGTTGTTTGGGCAACCTACATACTGTTTTCCATAATGGCTGTACAAATTTACATTCCTACCAACAGTGTACAAGTGTTCCCTTTCTCTCCATCTTTGCCAGCATTTATTTTTTGTCTTTTTGATAGTAACCATTCTATCTGGGGTGAGATGATATCTCACTGTGGTTTTGATTTCCCTGATGATTAATGATATTTTATCAATTTTTAGTTTTAGGTCATGTTGCTGTCATATGTCTGTATGGAGAATATGACAAAAAGAATAGAAAGTGCTTAGCAATGGACCCGTCCCAGAAAACAGGTCTTCCATTTCTTTTGTGCTCCTTGATTTTCTAAGCACAATATTAGATACAGAATGGATACTTAATAAATCACTTGTTGGTTAACTCTTCTTCTCCTCTACTGAGAATTCTCTGCTCCAAAATTAGGCATCATCTTTTACTCCTCCTTCAATCTCTCCATTTAAACTATTACTGAGTCCACTCATTTCTTGCTTGAAGAATTAGCTCTCCTATTCTCCATTCACATGTCACTAGGCTAATCCAAGTTTGCAACAGTCTTCTTGATGTTGGAGGTGGAGTCCAGGGGGACCCAATAGTCGGCCTCAACCCACCCCCCTACTCTTACCAGATTCTTGACTCCACCACAGGAAAGAATTCAAGAGCAGAGTCATAGTAGAAAATGAGAACATTTAATATAATGGATAAGAGATACAGATTTCACATAGAGAGTGCAGCGTATCTCCAGAGACTGAGCAGGGCCCACTCTAAGTTCAACACAAAAGTAAGAATTACATACTTAAAGCTCAGCACAGAGTGCAAGCTGGCTCAAAAGAATGAGCAGCTGCTTGCTGAGAGTAAGTTTGATATTAAAGAAAAGAAATACACACTCCACAGGTAGGGTGAGGATTGGCTCCAGGAGAATGAGGAACAGCTTTGCGTTCTGCTGGGATATGGCTTTTATAGTTTTACTATCTAATGAATATTCAATTAAGGGGGTGGTTCCCAGTTATGTAACATAGTCTTG
>NW_007730496.1:145294-150076 GCF_000696425.1 Galeopterus variegatus | reverse complement strand
GGGAGGGTCCAAAGGAGGGGCCTAAGACCTCAGGGAGTGGCTTGAAACCCAGAGGCACATCCAAAACTCAAGTCCAGGGAAACTGAACACCTCTTATCTCATTCTAATGGAGAACACACAAGCACTGTGTCCTTACCACCACTCCCCACTGCTTCTAGTCATTCTGCAAACCAATGCTGGGCAAATACAGTAGTCTCCGCTTTTCCATAGTTTCACTTTCTGCACTGTCAGTCACCCAAGGTCAACCAAGATCCGAAAATATTAAATGGAAAATTCCAGAAATAAACAATTCATAAGTTTTAAATCACACACCATTCTGAGTAGCATGATGAAATCTTGTGATGACCCACCCATTCCAACTGGGACATAAGTCCTCTCTTTGTCCACCATATTCATGCTGTGGACACAAGCTGCCTGGTAGTCACTTAATAGCCCTCTTGGTTATCAGAGTGACAGATTACAAGAAGAAGGGCAAGTATATCACAATAAGATATTTTGAGAGAGAAAGAGATGCCGCATTCATGTAACTTTTATTACAGTATATTGTTGTAATTTTCTATTTTAATATTAGTTATTGTTGATCTCTTATTGTGCCTAATTTATAAATTAAACTTTGTCACAGGTATGTATGTATAGGAAAAAACATAGCATATGTAGGGTTCAGTAGTATCCCCAGTTTCAGGCATCCACTGGGGGTCTTGGAACATATTTTCCATAGGTAAGGGGGGACTACTGTATTCCCCAAACTTCTTTTATGTCCCTATGCTCTTCATGCTGTGACCTCCCTCCTCTCACAGACTTTCCTTAATAGTGACATGGAAGTTGCATTGATAGAAAGAATTTAAGAAAGAAATAGGAATATTATCCACATGCTTTGACTTGGGGGGTTTTCCTTAACTCAAAATATCATAAGGAGGACAAGACCTCAGCACACTTGTTGACTGGTTAACCATCCTGCCAGTGCGTGCCTGGCTTCAGCCCAGGAGAGGGATAGCTTTCCAGGCTATGGATGGATCAGAGCTACTACTGGGGGGAAATGCAAAAACTTTTCAAACCTCAGCTATTGTCAGTGCTATCACCTTATAAATAAAGAATGTCTTTTCTCCAAAATTTCAGACTACCAGTGTCAACTTTAGAACAAGAACAATAACGTAGGGGCCAACCCCATGGCTCACTCGGGAGAGTGTGCTGCTGGGAGTGCAGTGGTGCTGGGCGCCCAGGCCAAGGGTTCGGATCCTATGTAGGGATGGCTGGTGCGCTCACTGGCTGAGCGCGGTGCAGACGGACGACACTAAGCCAAGGGTTACGACCCCTTACCAGACACACACACACACACAAAAAAAGAAAAACCAATAACGTAGAACTTTGTACTGGGATCCCAAAACACAGGGCAGAAAACAAAGGAAAAGTTGAAAATTATATACAAGTATATGAACATGCATAAAAACAGTCACATAGAAGGCAAAAAGAGAAAAAGAGGAAGAGCATATTCAGATGTCAAATTTCCTATTCCCAGGACAAGTTCTTGGAGTTACTCCAAAGAAGGACAAGATCCCAGAGACAATAAAACCTGTCCTTTCTCCCAGGTCTGATGGGCTCCATCCCCAAATCCAGTACTCACCCCAAGCCAGGGCAAAGCATTCATCCTCAGTGTTCTCCCTCACAGCTTCCCTTCCGTACTAAGAGTGTGTGATGCCAACCAGCTCTCAAGCCAAGTCATTTAAACGAGGGAAAGATTTCAAAAAGATTATGGATGGGATTTTAAATGTGTACTGAAATACACCCAGAAAAGTCTTCATTGTAAAGGAGGAAATGCTTTAAAAAGTATCTTTAAATAAATCCTCAATAACAGAGACTTGGCAGGCCTGGGGCTGCTCCCCAGCCACCCCTGGGAGAGTGGGCTTTTTACGGATTCTAATCTAAGCGTTAGTGCTGACAGGAGCCCCTAATCTATAGTATTATTCAGTACTTGGGAGAGTCTCATTAATTAGTAGCTGATGAGGTACAAAAGGAGTAAATTTTGTTTCAATTTAACGATGACCTTCATTTTAATTCCATTTCCTTTGTGAAAACCTGGAAATTATATGACAATCCCCAAACAGTAGAGTTTTTGAAAGCTCCTCTAGTTGGGCAAATTGCTTTAATTTCTTGCCCTTTTGCCGAACACAGAGCTATGGTGAACCTAATGTACTTCTGCAAAAAGATCTGACAGGAGACAATTTAGGTTTTTGAACTGTTAGGGAAGTTTTGGCAGGGGACAGATATGAAAAAATGGAAGGTTTTGGTTTGCATTTATGACAAAGAACAAGTCACATAAAAACTCTAAGGATGACAAAAATAAATTGTTAATGCCATCAAAATTAAAAGCACTTAATGTACCTAGGAGACCTTACATATATGCTGGTGATCAATGCCTGGCACAAAGTATATGCTCAGCAAATTTTTGTTGAATGAATGAATTCTCTTGATGTCACCTAACCTCAGTCAATACTGATGTTTTCAGCTGTAACATTTCTAAATTCAGTTAAGCAGTGGATTCAGTACACTGTTGCTGCTAAAAAATATCAAACAATTCACTGAGAAAGCAGCCCTTGGTTGCCCAGCAGGAAATAAACTCTCAGTTGCACTAACAGAATAAGCCAGAAGATATAAGGGCAAATTGAACAGGCAGCTGCCTGCTTCACCACCACCGTGACTTCTCAGATTGTAAAGCCCAGCATCAGGGGTTCTCCAGCAACAGCCAGTGAGGGTGCCAACTCACTGAAGCTACTTGGGAGCGGGGGACATTGCCACAACTTTTTGGATACAGCCATTTTAATAAAGAATCATAGTGTCTTTCTTCCTCCCTCCCTCCTTCCCCCCACTCCCTTCCCTTTCTTTTTCTTCCTTTGTTTCTTTCAATACTGAGTAATCTTTGCAAAAGATATCCTTTAGCCTCTCGTCATCTTTAGAGATGGAGTGAGACATCAAGATGTGTTGAGGAAGTCTGCATCACCCATTACTAAGAAGTGTTTCAAAACTGAAAGTTAAACTATTTGAAGGCCAAGTCAAAGCGTCCTAGTATCCACAGTGACACCTCCACTGCCCTTGTTCACACATACACACACACGCCTACCAGACTACATATCTAATGACTAAATGAGTGACTGTTTTGCTATACTGAGTTGTAATTAGGCATGGCGTTCACATAATTGACCATACTTATTATCTACACAAACTGATATTTCTAGGGTCAGATGGTGGGTTGGGGAAGAAGTGAGCTGCAGAAGTGAGAAGCGAGTAGACAAGACATGATTTTTAAACTTTCCTGAAGACCTTAGAACTAAAACTCAGAGGCACCTGCCTTCCCAACTCTTCAACTGAGTGAATCGAAAGTGCTCATGACCCAGGTGGGCTAAACACTCAGGGCTGTGGTGTCCCCTCTTCTCGGTGGGAGAGGAACAGTTGGGGAATAGGCATGGTGATACTGAAGCAAAACCAACTCTCCACCATCCCCTCTGGGGACTACAAGTCATAACCCTTATTTTCCTCTCATTTCAAGGCCATTTCTCATCTTTTTTATTAATGGATCCAGAATTATTTCAAGGTATCTCAGGACAGATGCTCTTCTGCCCAATAACCTTTCAGTAGTGGAAATCCCAAATGGTTCTACTCATGCCCCCATTTTCCCTCTCAGGACCAGCTACACACAAAAATAAAGAAGAGCAAAGGGTCTCATGGTGTGATTTAAGAAAAAGTATCTTTTCCTACTGCCTGGCTCTGTTCAAAAATTAGAGGCTATTTTGCATAAACAAGTAAACATCACTGGGAAGAATGAGAAAAGTCTATCAATCATTCATACTCTAGTGCAAATTACTAAAATCCAACTGCCTTCCTCCCTTATATCTATCTGAAACTTCCAGGAGAAAATTTCTCATGGATGAGCTCTAAGTGCACACCTGTGTAGCTATTCTCAGAAACTGCCTCTGTGTGTAGAGGTTATGTATGCAGTGCAGAGCCTATACCTGATAAGTTTAACAGAAACTCTGCTTGCTAAAACTATAGGAAACTCAGAATAATAACAAAAATACGTATAACGCTTTTATAGCATCTTCTCTCTTTTTTTTTTTTAAAGGAAAGACTTTTTATTTCAGAAGACATCGACTGGGAAACAGAGGGTAAAGTCCCAACTGCTCCCCCTGCCCCTGTCAATTGAGGGCTAGGGTTATATAGGTAAATGTATCAGGGAGACATGATGTCTTCAAATAGCTTCTTCTCTTGCATTATTTCATTTTATTTTCACACACCTCTGTGTAATAGAATTATCACCACCCCATTTTATAGGTGAGAGACATAAATTAAACAGTTTGCCTAAGAAGAAGGTCTAGCCTTTGAAACCCAGATAGAAAGATCCCAAAGCCGAGTGTTTTTTCACTATGAAAAAAGGAATTCCTGTTGGTTTGTTTTAAGCATTGCTACCACCACATCACAAGATTTGGAAAATAACAGAGGTATTGGCAATGACAAGAGTCCAGGCACAAGAAATAAGAAAACTAGAAGAATGGTTTCAAATGTAGACGATTCCTTTCACCTTCCTCTTTGTACTTTCCCTTAAGTCTTCCCCAGTAAGTGCGGTGTAGTTTCATGCATCTTCCTTCATCTGAACTATGTTAACAGCTCCTTCAGTCCAGGGTTATTCTATCTCAAAGCTTTCTGTATCAGTCCATTTTGTGTTGCTGTAACAGAATACCTGAGACTGGGTAATTTATAAAGAACGGAGGTTTATCTGGCTTACGATTCTGG
>NW_007730496.1:117626-144289 GCF_000696425.1 Galeopterus variegatus | reverse complement strand
TAATCCATTCATGAGGGATCTGCCCCCATGACTCAATCAGTTTCCAACACTGCCACATTGGGGATCAGATTTCCACATGAGTTTTGGCAGGGACAACACATCCGTACTCTATCATATCCAAGCCTAGGATTAGCCTAGGTGGAGCAACTTGCCCTGCTTTGATAAAAATCACTTTATAAAGCTCACAAACTAGTAAGCTGCATACCAACAGAGAAAGCAGTGCCAGGCTATTTCAGAGCTGGGGAGTACACACCTGAAGGATGTCCCATTCTGTTCTGTGCCCCTCTTCATGGACATAGCCCACCTTGAGTGCCTCCAACCCCACATCAAGCACCCTGAAAGGTAATCAGAAGAGCTAACAATTGTTAAGGTCTCACAAGGTCCTCCACAGCTCTATGAAGTAGTATGTTCACCAATATTCCTATTTTCAGGTGTGGAAACAGACATGGAGAAATTAAATAATTTTCCCAAGCTCACTCAACTGCAAAGTGACAGAGCAGAGATTTTCACCCAAGCAGCCTGATCCCACAGTCTGGGTTTTTAGCCATGCACTACCAGAAAACTATAGCACATGCAATTATTCAGGAACTTAGATGTGTTTATCCTAGGCAACCTGATGTGTAGGTATACAGCAGTCTTGTGTTTGAAACAGGAAAGATGCTGATAGGGAAGTGGATGCAGAACTAGGGCCAAAAAAGTAGAAGCTGCAGGCATATTTCAACTGAATACAACTTTCAGCCTTCTAGGCACAGATATGTCTGCATCGGTTGGCATGCTTTTAGTTTCAACTGTAAAAATCCAATTCAAAAATATCTTTTTTGTTTTGGTTTTTTAAATTATAATTGATACATAGTAATTATACATATTTGTGGGATACTGTGTGATATTTCAATACATGTGAGAAGGTACTTCAGAAAGTTTGTGGAAAAGTAGAATTGAAAGATAATATAAATCTTTCCATGAACTTTGTATACAATATATACCGTATTATACATTGCATAAAAGCTAAATTGGTAATTGGCATATTCATCACTTTAAACATTTATCATTTCTTAGTGGCGATGATATTCAAAATCCTCTCTTCTAGCTATCTTGAAATATACAATACTTTGTTTTAGCTGTAGTCCCCCTACTGTGTAATATAACACCAGAACTTACTATTCCTGTCTAAATGAAACTTTGTAGCCTTTGACCCACCTCTTCCCATCCCCCGCTCCTACCTTCCCCCGTCTCTGGTAACCACTATTCTACTCTACTTTTATGAGATCAACTTTTTTAAATTCCACATAGGATTGACATCATGAGGTATTTGTCTTTCTGACCTTGGCTTATTTCACTTAACACATGGACGTTCTGTAGGCTCATCCACGTTGCCACAACTGGCAGGATTTCATTCAGTTGTATGGCTGAATACTATTCCATTATACACATATACCACATTTTCTTTATCCATTCATCCATAGAAGGGCACTGAGTTTGAAATCATATCTTGGCTATTGTGAATAGTGCTGCAATAAACATGGAGGTGCAGATATCTCTTTGGCATACTGATATCATTTCCTTTGGATGTATATCCTGTAGTGGAATTGTTGGATCATGTGGTAGTTCTGTTTTTAGGGCTTTTTTGAGAAACCTCCACACTGTTTTCCATAATGGCTGTACTAATTTACTGTCCCACCAACAGTGAATAAGAGTTCCCCTTTCTCTGCATCTTTGCCAGCATTTGTCATTTTTTCTTCTTCTTTCTTTCTTTTTTTTTTTTNTAATGACCTCCATCTCCCTGGAGATCAGGTGCAGGCAGCTAGGCCATGGCAAGAGATGTTCTCTAGAAGATCTTGCCCTAACTGATGGCTTTGCTCACATGCTCATGGTCCCCTCCCAGGAGAAGGACTCTCGAACCAGCATCTGTGTCTCCTCACTACCAAGATCCAGTTTCCGCCATGTATATGACTCGCAGTCCACCTGCCAATCTGGACTCAGCAGAAAGGCAAGTTCCTGGCCTCAGAAGACCCAGACTCCAGAAATGGAGCTGCTGTTGTTGGTTCCAAAGAGGATGACACTGGCAAAGGCATTCCTCCTCAGCTTGTCTAGTCGCCGGGACCTTCCAGTGATGAGGTTGCACCTCATGAAGGTCTGGGTGAGCTCTTCAGGGAAGCAGTACTCAGAGTACCACAGGGACCAGCCGTTCTTATCAAAGTGTTCCCCAAAATAGGGCAGTGCCACAAACAGTGTGTCCTCATTGGAGTACTTGCGCTTAAATCCCCCCAACACAAAGGTACTCTTGGGCAGGTGAGCAAAGGTCCTTAGCCCTGGGCTCAGCAGCCAGCACCTGCTCACACAGTCTATCTCCTCCTCTGGAGCAAGGGCAGCTGCCTTTTTTTCCTCTTTCCACTCAGCCCGGGGCTTCCGCTTTTCTTCCTGCAAGCCCTTCTTTTTCCATGGGGTGTCCTTTTTAGGCTGGCTCTACGCAAACTTTTTAGCATCAGACTGGGCCATCTTCTCACACAGTTTCGCCTCCACCAAGACAGCCCAGAACTAGGCTGGTTAATGCAGGTGAGGAGCCAGCGGTTGGTATTGGGGAAGGCCTGGTGGAAAGAAGTCTCCAGGACCTGTTTATAGAGCCACAACAGGGCGCAGACAGCTGTGATATAAGCCAATGTCACTCATTTGCCCACCAGAACAGTCCTTGTCTTCAAGTGAGCCTCCAGCAACCCCAGGATTTGCCTCACCTCCTCCTCTGCATTCTCAGTGGCCTGTTTGTTGTGGTGCATGATACCCAAGGTGGGGAATACCCAAGTACTGGCTGGGGGCACTGTCACTATCAGCAAAGCTCACCCACTGCTCCACCTGGGCTGCTGCCTCTGGAGTACTTCCCCGCAGTTCCTCATTGCTCACACAGTAGGCAATGGCATTGCTCTCAAACACACAAAATCCACTGTCACCCTCAAGTGCTGGAACTTGCCAGCAGGAAATTTGCCGAGAAATTCAGGGGTGCAGTTGGTTTGGCCAAAGTGGAAGTACGGTGATGCGGAGAGTATGTACACCTGAGTCCCCCTGTACTGAGCAGTGATGAGGGCCTTGACGGCCCTGCAGTTTTCAGGATATGTGTACAGGGTCCCAGTCGTCACGATGATTCTGCAGAGAAAGGGGGTGGGGCCCTCGGTCTGTTTCTTTTTGATAATACCCAGTCTAACTGGAGTGAGATGATATCTCACTGTGGTTTTGATTTGCATTTCCCTAATGATTAGTCAGAACAGTCCTTGTCTTCAAGTGAGCCTCCAGCAACCCCAGGATTTGCCTCACCTCCTCCTCTGCATTCTCAGTGGCCTGTTTGTTGTGGTGCATGATACCCAAGGTGGGGAATACCCAAGTACTGGCTGGGGGCACTGTCACTATCAGCAAAGCTCACCCACTGCTCCACCTGGGCTGCTGCCTCTGGAGTACTTCCCCGCAGTTCCTCATTGCTCACACAGTAGGCAATGGCATTGCTCTCAAACACACAAAATCCACTGTCACCCTCAAGTGCTGGAACTTGCCAGCAGGAAATTTGCCGAGAAATTCAGGGGTGCAGTTGGTTTGGCCAAAGTGGAAGTACGGTGATGCGGAGAGTATGTACACCTGAGTCCCCCTGTACTGAGCAGTGATGAGGGCCTTGAAGGCCCTGCAGTTTTCAGGATATGTGTACAGGGTCCCAGTCGTCACGATGATTCTGCAGAGAAAGGGGGTGGGGCCCTCGGTCTGTTTCTTTTTGATAATAGCCAGTCTAACTGGAGTGAGATGATATCTCACTGTGGTTTTGATTTGCATTTCCCTAATGATTAGTGATGCTGAGCATTTTTTCATGTACCAGTTGGCCATTTGTATGTCTCCTTTTGAGAAATGTCTATTCAAGTCCTTAGTCTGTTTTTTAAATCAGATTATTTGGTGTTTTGCTATTGAGTTGAGTTCCTTTACCCAGTCTAACTGGAGTGAGATGATATCTCACTGTGGTTTTGATTTGCATTTCCCTAATGATTAGTGATGCTGAGCATTTTTTCATGTACCTGTTGGCCATTTATATGTCTCCTTTTGAGAAATGTCTATTCAGGTCCTTAGTCTGTTTTTTAAATCAGATTATTTGGTGTTTTGCTATTGAGTTGAGTTCCTTTAAATTTGGGATATTAACCAGCTTGAAGATACTTTCGCCCATTCTGTAGGTTGTATCTTCACTCTATTGATGGTTTCCTTTGCTGTGCCAAAGCTTTTTAGTTTGATGTAATCCTATTTGTCTATTTTCATTTTTGTTGCCTGTGCTTTCGAGATTTTATCCAAAAAAATCCTTGCCCGGTCCAGTGTCTTGAAGTGTTCCCCCTATATTTTCTTATGGTAGTTTCAAACTATCTTGATCAAAAAGGGAAAAAACTTTCCATGTAACTGTAAATTGTGAGGGCGAATAGGTATGGCTACATCTAGGTGTAAAGATGATGTCATCAGCAATCTGTTTTTCTCTGTTTTGACTCAGCTTCCCTGTCTGTTCACATTTTTCTCAGGTAGAGTCTCTCCTGTTGGGAAGAAATGTCACCAGTAGTTCTAGGCTTACATCATCCTCAGAGTTGCCAGTCCCTCTGGGAACCCACAAAAATTAGCAGTTAATTCTTCTGGTGGGCATGGGGTGGAGAAATCTGGGAGGACTTTACAGGGGAAGTGACTTTTACATCGTGATCATGTGTAGAAGTTTCCCAGGCAAAGAAGAATGGGATGGGATGGGTTTTCTTATATTTGAGGCACTGTTCTGTACTGCTTGAGTATACTGGAGCATGTGGAGGAGCACAGAGAGATGAGGACAGCTGCCCAATTCACTGGAAACCATTTTGCCAAATAACCAATAAGCAGAATGGCAAATTCACTGGGAAAAAAAAAATTGCCAAACATTCGATCTATAATTTATCAAATTTACTAATTTATAAAAATAAATAAATAAATAAAAACCCTTTTTTGACTATTAATATAGAGTTTACAAAAATCTGTACTAAATCAGTGGCCTTGGTTGACCAGCTCTGATTTTGTCCTTGGAGCAGCATTTTAAGGGATATTAGGTTTATTAAGACCTAAGATCCTATGTGGGTTTTAGTCTCCTTAGGACTACATTTAATATTAAGAAAAGTATATTTTAATTAATGGCCAAATGTCAATTTCCATGTAGGAATTTTTCCATTCCTACTGATTTCTTTTGAACTTTTCTCTTTCCTGAACATTTCTCCATGTCTTGCCAAACCTTACCTAGCAACAGAACAAGTTGCTCTAATATTTTAAGGGCCCCTATACAAATTTTTCTAGGGATGACTTGCCTCGATTAAATAGAAATAAATGCTATCCTATTCTGCGATGCTCTCCTACTTCAAACTCCAGAGAGGGAGGGAGGATGGGAAAAAGAGAGCGAGGGAGGGAGGGGACAAGAAAGAGAGAGGGAAAAAGAGGGTGGGAGAGAGAGAGGGAGAGAGAGGGGGAGAGAGAGAGAGATCCTCTTGTCAGCAAACTCCTTACTGAAATTATTAATTCCACTAAAAGCATCGAAAGGGCTTTTTTCCCCTTAGAATGAAAAAAAAATACAGCTGCATAGCAAAATGGAAGGTTTGAATGAACATTTCAAGTCCTACCTGTCACAAGCCATTAGTTGAATTGCCTAAAGAAATCCCTTGACAAGTCTAAGTGCTGTTTTTATGTTAGAGACCTTCATAATGTTGCCCACAGAAGAAATTTCTCTACAAAACCTCCTTTTGTTTAATAAAGTGATTTGTTCCAGTAACAGTGTTAATAAAATTGCTGAATTGAAACAGGATTGTTCAATGAGCACCTGAATCCAATTTGCTGGTCTAGTATGATTACACTTTTATCTCTGTGTTTACTCATTTGTAGAATTGCTACCAGTCTTTTGATACGCAATTAATGGGATTAATAGTTTTCTGGACCAGAAAGCTGTAACAAGGAACAGAACTTGTTTTTATGTGGCATAGTAGCTGTGCGTTGACCTATTTAGACCTGCGTACCTTGCTGGCTTGTGCTACAGAATAGGTTGATTGCCTTTCCTTGTCTTTTAAGTTGGGATTTCTTTTTCCAGTGAAAATTATTTTGAATAATTATATCTATGTTTGTTTTGTTCCCTCCTCTATGGGAATTCCTAAGGCAGCTGATGATGGATCTTCATGACCCAGGAAAAACAGGTAAAATTGCAATAACAGGAACAATTTTCCAAAATTTAACTTTTGGAGTGATCTATCTTCCCCATCTAATCCCATAGCAATAGTTTTTATTATAGTTACTAGTGGCTTTAATAACAGAATGAAAAATTTTGACATGCCATTTTATTCATTGCCTGGAAATTTTTGAAGGCTTAGGTGTACTCATATTTAAGTTATTTTTGTTATAGTTTCCATGTGTTTATAGTTTTTTCTAATCAACATTGCTTTTGGATGGTGCCATCTTAAACTCTCAAAAGGGATTAGTATGACCATAGGGTACACAAAGTAGAATTTATTCAATACATACTATATTTTTTGTGGGGATGTATCTGTTTTGTTTTGTTTGTTTGCTGGGTTTTGCTTGGGATGTTTGTAACAGATAAAGAAACTAGTAAAAACATAACTAATAATGACATAAGTCAGGGTCTTTATAAGCTGCCAGAGTATTTTAAGACCAGACCTAAAAGTGGACACTGGTATCTTTGACTGAGTTCATAGAAAACAGAGCATAAGGCATATGTTAATGTTAATAATGCTATGTTGAGCAAATCCCAGGGAAGCAAGAGTGAATCCAGGCAGGGAAAGGGGGGAGTATATACAAGGGAGTGTGTCACAAAGTTGACACTGCATCACTGGTAGCTCGGTCATGCTGAATACTTCTGGAGAGGCAAAAGGGAGCCAATGCATCTTGGAGCCACCTGTCAGAGCAAAGAAGGGCTAACAAATGTCCACTGGCTCTTTTCTGTCTCCTGTCTCCCATAGGTCAAAGTTCCCTCACTGGGGTGTGAGCTCCTCTGTCTTTCTCAGTTGTGTTTTCTGGTCCCTTGGGGCAGCCCCCATGGGTCTGGTTGGGTCTGACTATGGTGCCTTCCTGGTTGAATCTCTTCATGGGGTTAATGAAGATGATGCTGGAGCCCAGTCCTCCTCCAAAGGAAGCTAAAACAACCACGGACACTAGAAAATGAGGTTGCAGGAACTAGAGCCTTACAGTAACAAGGAACACAGAAGTAGTGTCAGCTGTCACTGGAGCTGATCTGGCTGGGAAGCAGGGAAATGGCTAAGGACTAGGAGAAGGGGATGGCAGATGGAGCAACACAGATCTGGAGCAAAGCTTAAATCAGTCTAGTACAGCTGGCAAGTTGAATCTGTTCTGAAGAGCTCCTCCCACAAGTAAGGAGGAACATTTTCCCCTGGACTTGGTCAGTTATAAAAATTATCAAAGTATTTATTGGCTCATCTAAAATGGCATCTCCAGGCCGGCCCGGTGGCGCACTGCTACAGTGCGCCGCTTGGGAGTACGGCGGTGCTCCCGCCAAGGGTTCAGATCCCACATGCAGACCGGTTCCCGCTCACTGGCTGAGCGAGGTGCGGGTGCAACACCGAGGGTTGCGATCCCGTTGCCGGTCCCGGTCCAGTACGGGCGCGACACTGAGGGTTATGATCCATTGCCGGACATGACAAAAGACAAAAAGGAAAAAATAAATAAATAAAATAAAATGGCATCTCCTGAACAACGCTCTGCATTAAGTGGAGTATTTTTTAATGTAGCTGGGGTTGCCTGCTATCACTTCAATTATGTGATCCATGTGGTCAAGACCGACAAAAGACAAAAAGGAAAAAATAAATAAATAAAATAAAATGGCATCTCCTGAACAACGCTCTGCATTAAGTGGAGTATTTTTTTAATGTAGCTGGGGTTGCCTGCTATCACTTCAATTATGTGATCCATGTGGTCAAGACACCCTCCCAAGATAAAAACAGAGATGACTGGGTTATTCTTCTACAACCTCAGGGCCTTGAATGTAGTAGAAACTATTGGTAGAAATTATTGGTTGTAAGAACAGAAGCGTGAATGGTCAGGCAATTAGTCCAAGGAATCAGCTTCACCAACCACACTCTCATCCCAGCTCTGCCTGCATTTCCTGAATATGACCAAGACTCTATGAATGTAACTTCACCTTACAAAGAATATTCTGGAGTCTAACAGTGGCATTTTCATTCTCACATTTTAGTGGAGATAGAGTCAAATATTTTTCACTGTGCTCAAGTTCCTTCCCTTGTCTCTTGGCAAGTTTACTTCTTTAATTGCCACATCCTGATAATAATTTTTGGCATCAGAATATTAGTAGGAAAACACTTTTTGTGTATTATATGCCTTTCTATGGAGTCACTACAGTGCCGTGTATCTGACTTTCATCAACCACTGAAAAATTCTAAAACTTTAGTTTTCAGGATATTCTCTCAATGCCTTCTCCAGCCAGTGAAGTGCTTTATTATGGCTCTGCATAGGAAATACAGCACAGATATTGATCATAGTCTTCCATTTGAAGTGACAATGTCCGGAAATCTTAATTATATGGTCACATTTTTTGATACGCTGGCAGCCCCTCACTTTGCATGGTAGTTTGAGACCATAAAAAAGACCTTACAAGCTGAAACCATGCAAAGCAATCTTAATAACTCATGAAGAGGAATTATGATGGTCCCATGATGTATAAAAATTTTTGTTAAGGGCCGACCCTGTGGCTCACTCGGGAGAGTGCGGTGCTGGGAGCGCTGAGGCCACGGGTTCAAATCCTATATAGGGATGGCCAGTGCGCTCACTGGCTGAGCGCAGTGCAGATGACACCAAGCCAAGGGTTACAATCCCCTTACCGGTCACCAAAAAAAAAAAAAAAATTTGTTAAAATGTTAAAAACTCTCTTACTATAAGTTGTAAATGTTTAATGAAACAAAAAATAGTAAAACTAATGTTTCTTTAGTACAGTGTAATTTAAAACATTAGAAACAGTAAATAGTTTTATTCTTTTGTTTTTAAAAACTCATTTATAATAGTGTAATAGTACTTGCACCTTCTGCTCATATACATTTGAACATCTCTTCCATGCCTTGAAAAATTATCATACTCCTTCCTAAGTGCAGAGTGGCTACCAAACTTTCCAAAGGATAGCTTCCTGTCTTTCGTGATGCCAGTGTTATGGAACATCTCTGGAAGTTTTTTATTTTTATTTTTTTTTTTTTTTTTCCTTTTTGTCTTTTTTACTGACCGGTAACGGGATCGCAGCCCTCAGTGTTGCGCCCGCACTGCGCTCAGCCAGTGAGCGGGAACCGATCTCCACATGGGATCCGAACCCTCGGCAGGAGCGCCACCGCACTCCCAAGCGGCGCACTCTCCAGCGCGCCACCGGGCCGGCCCTGGAAGTTTTTTCAAGGTAAAATTCTTCACTAATGTCACTTCAAGTGGGATGTGTTAATCTTTTTCATCACAACTGCTTTCCTCATTTATGTCTGTGAGTTGCCTTCACTAAGTTCCTCTGGCTGCACATTAAGAGTCTCAAACAATGACAGTGTCAGTATTCTCCCAGTCAGTTATTTCTTCTATAACTCCATTTAAGTTTGATTCAAATGTCACTTCCAGGATTATCACTTTTCATTTCTTTGCTGCAATTTCATCTTTGTTGGTCAGTTGCTTCTTTTTATTATCCATTTTTATAAACTGTCACATGAGTTTCTCAGTCTCCAAAACCATGCATCTGCCCCTCTTACGGCACCTTATTTACCACTTTATGTCTGGCAGCCAGCATAGTGAGTGTGCAATAAATACTTTGTAAATGGAAAAAAAAAAAAACACAAGGAGGCAACACAACTGTACACTTTACTGCCTGTGCATGAGCTGAAGAACAGGTGCTCAGTGACCAATCACTGACAGATTTTGAAAGGAATGATGTGCTCGGTCACAAATCATAATGCACATCTATTATTTACATAGTGATTCATCAACTGAAGAGCTAGCAGCAAAGTTTAAACTTTATGCAACAACTTGCAGTTAATATACCATAGAAACTGAAATTTGAACCATGTTGTTGGGAAACTGGTGTTCTTTAAGTAGAGCATGGTAACTGAAACCTATTTATATCAGAACCTTGCAAAGTGAGGACTGCCTACATTTGATATGCTTTCTGGACTTGGTAAGAGACCTTAGCTAACCAATACAAAATTAAAGGGATCTGTCAGTCTCCTGGCCAAGAAATACCCAAAGGAACAAAAGAACACATGTGATTTATACATATAATGTGTTTATGCACCCTCTAGGGACTATTCAGTGGTTAAGCGTGTACATTTTGGAGAGAGAACTGAGTTCAAATGTTATTTAATTTCTAACTCAGTTTTCTCATATATAAACCCCATCTCAAGGAATTGTGAGGATTATGTGAGATGATATAGGTAATATTTTTAGTACAGTGCCTGGCTCTTAGTAGGGTTCATTAAATGGTGCTGATGGTAGAAGTGATGATGGTGGTCATGCCATGGTGGTGTGGTGTTGGACACCTGAAAGAGGAATGAAGTACAGAACTTTAAAAAGAAATAGAACTGTGGTACTAAATTGAATACTTTAGCTTCCCAGAAGGTTATTATTGCAGTGCAGTTGTATAATGAACTCACAGAACATAGACTCCAAAAATCTAGAACTTTAAATAGGTTAACATGCCTCCAGTTTAAGGAAAAATGAGCAAATAAGCTTTGACTTCCATCTGTGCCAACTCATAGTGCCAAAAAGCATTTATGTCTTCATTGTGAGCTTTATCCAACAACCATTTACCAGTTCCTGGTTTGCAAATCCAATTGCTCTAGGATAGGGATTTGAACATCAAAATTGGCAATATTTTAAGCTTGACAAATTGGAGCTGCCAGCATGATAGCATAATTGTAAGAAAGAGTTCAGCTTGCTCATTGCAATAGCTTGCTGTGAATTTACCTTTAAGCAAGTTGACGTCATTAACTATCTCAATGCCAAACACACTTGGGAAATTTGAATGGACTGTATCCTAATTAGGATGAGTTAGATTTACTTACAGTAAATTACAAGAAAGACTAGCATTATTCAAACAATTGAAAAGTCTTTGGCCTTTACAGTTGTGTTTCCTAAACTGTGTTTTGTGGCACATCGGTGTTCCTTGTGATAATAATATATACTCTTCACAAAAAAAGGTGGGGAGGAGTTGCATCATTATGAATCTGGAGATTCACAATGAATTAGCATTCTAAAGACTTTGAAAATCTCTGTAGATAAAAATAAACCTTCATATTTGGTTAAACACATTTTCCAAATATATTCACCTGGAAACACTTAAAAAAAAAAAGAAAAAAGATTACTTTCTCACAGAAAACAATGTTTCATGTAACACTTTTGACCCAAATATATTCACCTGGAAACACTTAAAAAAAAAAAAAAGAAAAAAGATTACTTTCTCACAGAAAACAATGTTTCATGTAACACTTTTGAAAAGCACCACAAAAAGTATAAAAATCTAGGGGTACACAACATTACGTGATTTACATCTTGAGACACAGAGAGGAGATTTTAATAGTATTCCTGCACTATATCTTTAAACATCCACACATTTTGGAAACAAATTTCAGGTAACTTTCAGCAACAATTCACAAAATGATCCACAAGTCTGCCTAAAATGGTTTACTCCTGACACAAGCTCTCCCTTCATTCGACCACTTTCTCTACACTGGACCATGCCACGTTCCTTAAGAACCACTTCCTCGGTGGTTAGAGTTTCTTGCTCTGTCCTCTTAACTTGTCCCCTAATTTAATTTGTCAACAAGAAAACATTTTTTTAACTCCTATGATAAACTACTAGGTCTGGGTTGAGAGGAACACAAAAGGTTTATAAGCTCCGGTTCTTGACCTCAAGGAGCTTACAGTTAAGCAGAAGCAAAAGTAACATATGGAAAGCAATTTAAAAATAACTCCAGACTAACAACTCCAGAGGTTTTCAAACAGAAAAACAAACAAACAAACAAAAACAACCTGGACTAGGGGATAACTGGAGAAGCCTTGGTGGAGAAGATGGACTTAAGCATATGAATAGGATTTAGAAAAATGTGGAGGAAGAAGGGGGATTTCAAAGGAGAAAGCATGACCAAAGTCAGATGGCAAAAAGACTTGGGGGAAAAACAGATATAGACATCTGACTGGAATGGAGCATTCATGGTGTATGTGGAAAGAAATGTTAGAAATAAATACATTGGGCTCTACCCAGCGGAAGATTCTGACCTTCTGATTAAGGAGGTAGATTCATTTTGTTAAGTAGGAGGGAGACATGATAAGTAAGGATAAGGTCATAAATTTGAGCCTGGTCATAAAATAACCACATGAGAGTTCTAGAAAGATTAGTCTTGGTTCTCATATGGAAAGGCTGGAGAGAAAAAGAGAGAAACCAAAGACCAGGGTTGAAGTTAGAAGACCGTTGAAGTAATCCATGTGTTGAGGCTCTGGACAGGTGGGAATAAATAAAATAAAGAGAAAAATGTAAATCCAAAAATTGGAAGGCAAAAATGAGAAAATCTGGTATGGGGAAAAGGTAGAGTCAAATACAACCCAAAATTTCTAGTCTAGGAACATGGATGATTCTAAGAACCAAGTTTTGGGGAAAGAAGATGAATATTTACTAAGTAGGAAATGGCAAAGCATTTTTTCATGGCTTTCTAGTCTATTTGTTCATAATTTAATTCCAATTTATGTGTCCTACATTATTTTCCACTACCCAGGCATTAATTTAACAATTATTTTATAAGCACCTGTTGTATGCTAAGCAATATACTAGGGACTAAAGAAACAAAAGTGTGTAGTGCAGTTTGAGGCACAGGGTGCAGATGGATGATGGATATGTACATAAATAATTATAGAATGTGAAATTTCTCAATAGAATCCCTATGTTCAGATTAAAGGGGATAGATACTAATATTAATTGAGCTCCTACTGTGTACTGGGACTTTTAATGATGGATATGTACATAAATAATTATAGAATGTGAAATTTCTCAATAGAATCCCTATTTTCAGATTAAAGGGGATAGATACTAATATTAATTGAGCTCCTACTGTGTACTGGGACTTTTAGCCTCATCTAAATTTATTCATCAACACAAAGAGGTAGATATTGTTCTCCCATTTTTCTTGATCAAAATCGCAAACTATTAGATTCCTACGATAAGGAACCACTTAGGACACCAACAATGTGAAAGAACTCAACCAACTGGAAAATATTGCTTCTTCTCTTGACACAGATACCAGGGAGTCCTGGATAGATGACAGGGACCCTTCATTGTGAGAAGAACAAGACTTGTCAAAGTCCTTTAAGGCTTCCAAAATTCTACCCCAGGACCAAGACTGACCAACCAGACTTCATGGATTTTATGATGCATATATTTTTTTCATATTTTAGCATCTTGAAGTTTAGATGCATCTTGCAATCAAAGAGGCGTCCTATTTTTCTGGTAAAGAAGGGTCCCTTTCATCCATCCAGGTGTCCCTGGTGTCTTTGTCTAGAGAGAAAGAAATGTCTTGCTTTGTGGGAACTGTTAATTTTGTGCTACTGTTTTTCTGCTGTTTTCCCATCACAGAGATTGCAATCAGCATCCAAATAAATTGTCTCCTTAATTGTTAAAAAAAAAAAGCAATGATAAAATTGCATTGAAAGATTTTGTTTCCAACCCATATTTTATTATCATCTTTAATTTATTGAATATAAGCAAGAAAATGTTTCCTTAATAAGTGGAAATCATTGGGAAATTATTATAATTATCGTATGTCAGGTTTTTTGTTAGTTTTACAATGCGTTTCTTTACTATGGTTTACTCACAAATTGGTGATAAGGTAGACTTCTGTATTTAGAACTTCTCTCCATACATAAAATAAAATTAGGGCATTGTAGCCAAAACCAATTTAACCCCAAAAGTTTCATTTCAAACAAAGTGAGAAATACATATTAGCAAATATAAGTATGAGTGATAGGCATAATAAGCCTTAGAATGCAGTAGCAGCCTGACACGTGTACATTGCTGCACAGGTAGCCAACTCAGCTCTTTAGATTTTGTCACACTGCCAGTGTTTTTGCTTGGCATGACTTCAAGGGCTTTATGTGTCCAACCCAAGGCAGCCCCCTTCAGGATACATGAGCCAAGCTAACTGCATGCAAACCAGGCTGGGTCTTGGAATCAGTTTACATGGGCATGTTGTCAGAGAAAGATGTTTATGTGTGTGAGAGTCTTAAAGGACTGAATAGAAAGATCAGAAGCAAGGTTAAGCAGAATGGGGCTGGGAAGAATTCCACATGTCCTAAGAGGACAGGCAGAGGATAAAAGAAGGTACAGTAGGGAGGCAAAAACAGAAGTGCATTCTTCACAGTCTGGCTGGCAAGCCCCGCAACAGTGCCATTCTTCAAACAAAACCTCCCTTGGCCTCAGATCCTCCACTGGTCCTGCCAGCTCTATTGATTTACACAAAACCTTCAAGACTTTGATCAGCTACCAAAATGCAAACATTTTAAGCGATGCCCCCAAAGAAGCTTGTTTAAAAAACAGTTGATGTAAGGGTTTAAAACAGTCCATTAACAATCTCATATAGAAATGTGTATACATATATGCCCACTGATGCATGCTTATATGCATAAGAACATTTTTATACAGTCTATTAACAATGCCACGTACTTATTACACATTTTCTTCAAGTCCAAGGAAACGTTATTTTCAAATGTAAAGTCAAAAATATAAAATTAAACTCTTCACTCACTGAACCTCACACTCACCCCTACCCAAAGATGGAAAAAGGAAATCATACCCTACCCACCCAACACACACAAAAAGGTGATTTATAGTTGAGTCTATTCAGACCATAAATTCTTGCGTGAATTAATCACACAATTTTAGAGGCTTCAAATATCTAAATGATCATTTCCAACTTTTTACTTCCTTTTGTTTGGCAGCTGACTTGTACAGAGAACCGAACCCTTGACCTAACCAACTGAACTAACCAGCCAGCCCCCAAACTTCTACTTCTTACTGAGTGTACGAGTACTCGTCAATCTGATAAATACCCAGTACATTATAACAATCAAATGGCTGCTAAAAATAATGCCCACTACATATATTAAACGCCAGCACCTATGTACCATAAGGTCCTGCTCAACCTGAAGCATTGACTCGGTGCACTAGCTTCATAGAGCATCTGGAAAAAAATGTTAACTATTAAATAGGCAGCTAGGGTGTTTAATGGTGTGGCTCTGCACTTTAAAGAAATTACTAAATAATATCATCTGCCTGAGTCATTTGGACTCTATTTCTGGACTTGGTGAGTGTGGAGAGCTCCATTTTGTAAAAATATGGACTTCATTTGTTCTAATAGAATAATAGCACCCTAGCTCCAACTAGTCCTTTTTAAAAAAACATTGACTCACTGGTCCAGGGATGAGCTCTTCCCTAACAAAGTAATTATGAATATTCTGGCTAATGACATGATACAGTAGTGACCAAAGGTGGTAACCCGACTTTCAACTAAGGCTTCTTTCAGCTGGAGAGTCAACTTCCTAATTTACTGAATAAAATGATTCTAGAATCAGACTTCTGATCAAGATGGCAGAATGGGTGGTCACCAACATCACTCTCTCCCACAATCAACAAACTTACAACTATTAAAAAGCAACATCTGCCAAGCTGGAGCCACTAGAGCTCAGGGGAAGAGGAGGAGAGACCCACAGAGTTCATGAAGGCGGGAGAAGCCATAATGACAGAAAGAAAGGACTGATCTGACCATTTGGAGCCTTGACCACTTCAAGGCTGGCCCTAGTGAGCACACGGAGCAAGAGCTGACAAAATCCACAGCAGTGCCCTTTGCATGAAGTTGCTTGGAGGCTGCAGGGGAGAAGAGGGCCTTGGTGGCCCCCAGGCCAGGGAGACCACTAACAGGGTTCCCGTGGACCCACATAGGAGTGAGGGGCCACAGACAACGGAGAAAAGAAGCCACTCTCAGGCCAGTGAGTCATTGCAAGGGACTGGCACATGGCCTGCCCCTTGGGAAGTGTTTGGAATGTGGGGATCGAGGAGACTGGCCACTGGGGGAACATTGGGGCACAGCAAGGACAGCTGATCTGCCCTCCAGTAATCACAGAACCAGTCAGTGGAGACTGGTCAGGAATATAGAACTGCAGGGGTGCAGTTTGCTGAAAAGACTCAGGCACAGACCAGAGTTTCCACACAACTCAGGTGTACTGGACCTTGCAAGACCTGGAAGTGCTTACAAGGTCAACAATTAAAACCTGAAATGCACAAAAAAAACCTTGCCCAGAGAATCAGCAGCAAAACAGCAATTTAGCTCAACCACAGAGCTCAAGTACTGGTCCCCACAGGAAGTTCCCCCATTTTAGAAGTAAGCAAAGGACAACAAATTAGTTCCAGTGCAGAGTTTAAGTAGTGGGAACAGCAAATAAGCCAACACAGAGCTGAAAGAAACACAAAAACCCACAGACCAGAGACAAAGTTCTGATATTAATCAGTAAAGGTCTAACACCACCAAAGAACACTTATAAAACTAGAGAGACGAGAAGCCCCCCAGACTCCCAAGCTGGGGTGGGGAGAAGCCTGAGGGCCTCAGCCACCGCCCCCCCCCCCCCCCCCCCCCCCCCCATAGTGTGCATCCAGCCTAGCCATGACTGAGCCACCTCCAGACGCCCCCTGGGCTCCCCTGCCAGAATGAGGAGGGTACCACAGGCCTTGACCATGCCCCCCTCACTCCTTCCTACTCCTCCAACTCTACCCCCCTCTCCTTCCCCATCTCCTCCTCCCCCCAACTGCTCCACAACAACATCTTGGAATGTAAAAATAAATAAATAAATATGCTTCTAGAATTAGTCAAGCTTTCTCTGAAACTTACATGGAAAAGGAGTATCCTCCAGATTAATAAACACTAAGGATTAAACCATGGTCTACCCTTTGTTGGTTCAAATTCTCTTAACCTGACTTGCCAACAAGACTCTCCATTCACTATCTTCCAACTGAGCAAACTTCCTCCAACCCCCCTTCCTTTTATTCTGTGCCTTCCTTTGCGATTACCCATGCTTAGGAGAGCAACGGATTGCAAAATACCTACTCTACCCCCAACTTTATTTTTACATTTACAAAGCCTTCTCCCACTAAATGCCAATGAAGAATTATGTATCTCTATTCAATTAGCAACTTATGGAAGCCCCCTTTAAAATACATAAACGCAGAGAGCCATTGAGAAAGGCAGTGCTGTAGAATTGTTAAAGACAGTGCCTCTGGGGTCAGGCAAATGTGAGCTTACTGTCCAGCTCAGCTCCTGCCAGCTGGGTGGCTCTGGGCAAGTCCTGCATCTGTTCTGCTCCTGTGTCTTCAACGACAAAATGGGAAGGAAGTGCCTTACAGAATTGTGACAGATTAAACAAAACACTGTGTGTCAAGAAAGAGTATAGCACGTTTTCCTTTTGATTGTGGAACAAAGCAACTTTGATGCCCAGAAATTTCTCAAGTAGAGAAATATGAGCTATGCAAGATGAGAGGTTAGACACAGAGATGTTTAGTTAGATTGCCTGGGCTTGAACCCCAGCTCTATCACAATCTGTAGAAGCTCTGTGTTCCTCAGCTTCCACATTTCCTCATCTCTCCAATGGAGTTCGTGACAGTACCTACACCTCACAAAGTTGTTGAGAGCATGAAATGAATGAGTGCTGGGAAAATACTTAGCCAAGTACCTACCACACTGATGTTAGTTAAGGTAAGCAGACTAAAGGCACAGATGCAGAGCACGAGTGGTCACTAAGGTACTTAGGACCTGATGAAAAAGGGTTGGGAAGAAAGAACAAAATCGGGGGAGGTGAGAGGAAGCAGCAGCTAACCTGAGGTACCAGGTGTCACATGCATCCACTATGGAGAATTCCCTTAGACTGATAGGTTAATGTATTCCATGCATATAAGTTGGCTTAAAAAATATTAACCGAGTTTCTTGGCTATTTTCTCCGATGGATATTCATTTCTGTCACTTGTTCTTCCCAACAGATTTAAAGAATAATCTTAAATGAGAATGTGCTTCATCTTCATATTTTTAAAAAGTACAGCTGAGTCCTACACTGACTACAGCTTCAGGCAGCCAGCGTCCAGACATCACAGGAGCTATGGAAAAGTATCCTGTCAAGCCAATTTGCCAAGTCCTCTGCCATCACCAGCCCCAGTCACTGGCCGTAGCAGTGACAGTCCTGAGCATAGCTGGCTGCTGTGCCCAAGTTCTTACTATTTTATATAAGCTTAACAACTGATTTGATTATAATGTCATATAAGTGACACAAAATAACATGTAAATTTTGAAGTTTTAAAACCACCCCCAAAATGTGCGGAATGAGTTTATCTCTGATCCCATTTCTAATCTGCATCGAATGCTGTGACCTTAGTCAAATCTCATATAAGTGACACAAAATAACATGTAAATTTTGAAGTTTTAAAACCACCCCCAAAATGTGCAGAATGAGTTTATCTCTGATCCCATTTCTAATCTGCATCGAATGCTGTGACCTTAGTCAAATCTTTCCATCTCTCTGAGCATTACCTTTCTTCTACAAAAAAAAATGAAAGAGTAGCATTTTAGACCTAAGCTCTAAACTACTATTTTGCACAAATTCATTCTGGCTAATCTCAGCAGCCAAGAAAGAAGGCAGACATTTCTGGTCTGTGTTTGACCTCCCTGTGTCTTGCTTAGTCTTGAAAAGGCAGAATGGTATGGTGGTTAGGCACGTGGCTCCAGAGCTGGGCTGCCTGGTTTGAACCTGGGTTCTACCATTCCTGCTCTCAGACAGAGGCCATATGCTGGTGACTGGAAGTGGTAGGGGCGGGGGGAGTGCAGAGGTTCTGGGCAGGACACCTAGAGTTGAGCCCCATACCTTCTGGGGCTGGTGTGAGAGTTAAGTAAGTTGATATACAAATGGGGGAGAGCAGTGCCTGGCACAGAGTGAGGGCTGTTTAAGTTTTAGCTATTACTATTGGGATACCTCAGAGGCACTCAGTAAATGTTCGCTGTGCTGCAATGAATATCAGCTATGAACCAGGCACTTGGCATACATTATGCACTTAATTTTCACAACAACCCTGAGAAAAAGGAATTACCCCCATTTTGTACAATACATGAGAAAATAGACTCAGGAGGTGTAATAATAGATTGAGTAGGCAGAATGAACTGATCAATGCCCAAATGTATGCTAAAATCAAGTATGTTCTAATAATAATACATGCTGGGCTGGCCCGGTGGCGCACTGGATAGTGCGCCGCTTGGGAAGCGCGGCGGCGCTCCCGCCGAGGGTTCGGATCCCACATACAGACCGGTTCCCGCTCACTGGCTGAGCGAGGCGCGGGAGCAACGCCGAGGGTTGCAATCCCGTTGCCGGTCCCCGGTCCGGTACGGGGGCAACACTGAGGGTTGCGATCCGTTGCCGGACATGGAAAAAGACAAAAAGACAAAAAAAATAATAATAATAATACATGCTAAATGTTATTTTCTGTATAATAAACAATGTAGAAAGAATCAACTATTTAATTTTTTTTCACTCTAATATACAGCATTGTTTCAGGGAATTGTGAATAAAGCTTGTTTACCCATTTTTCTGTGAACTTGTAAGTCTCCAAGAAAATCTTCATGAATCCACTAGGAACAGGAATCTAAGCTAACATGATGACTTTGAGTCTCATATCATCATAGAGTTCAATCAACGTCATTCTCTTGCAATCACAGTTCCTTGGGTTAAAGTAATAGACACACCTAACTTGCTTAAGCAAAAGTGGGGAGACTTATTACAAGAAGAAAGAGAGTCAGAGAACCCCAGGGAGGAAACACAGGCACGTGTCAGGGTCTGGAAGAGGGGACAGGGAAGCTGGCAGGAATGCAGCAGCCCTCTCGGGCTCTCTTCTCGTCTAGCCTCACAGAGTCCCCAGCCCTGCTTCTCTCTGCTTCATCGTGCTTCACCAATCCACTTTCTCTGCTTTTCTAAGCACATCCACAGCTCCTAACTCAGAGCATTTGAGTGACTGACCCAGGCTCAGACTAGCATCTTTCAGTCCCAATCCAAAATTCTCAAAAGTAACCACATAGAGTGCGAATCCCAAGATCACACACACACATACACACGTGCGCACGTGCGTGAGCACACGATAAGCCTAGACAGCTGTCATGAGCCTCTAGCAAAATGAATTGCTGTTATTTTGTAACATTTCCACCCATTCTTTCACCAAAATACTCAGGAAATTCTGAGTGTACTTGAAGGAGAATCCAGTTGTCAGGCATGTACAGCCAGAAGAGAAATTTGAGAAAGAGATTTTGAAATTCGACACATTTGAGCTGCCAGAAAATTGCCTAGAAGCAGCAGCTGAGCAAGGGCCGAGAGTGGGCCTTTATGTGATACTTAATCAGATGGTGACGAGAGAGGGGCCCTGCCAGCTAGCACACCCGCCAGCCCGCCAGGAGCCCCGGGAATAGGCAGCAGTCTGCTGGAGAATTCTCTCACAATGGCCTGGCAGAAATGGATGGCCCACATAGGGAAGGATCAATTGTAAAAAGTGGAATTAGTCATTCTAAATCATGCAGCTGTGGTCGAAGGGAGCTCTTCTAAAAATCATTAAACAATCATGTATTCCTATTGATTTATTCAAAATACCTTGAGGGAAAGCAGATTAAACACAAGGTAAAAGTAAGCTAATGCAGATTAAATGGATGAAGGATGGGCCAAGAGTTCCCTAGGTAGTTTTTGTACTAATGAGAGGAAAATTATATGTACACTATTACCAGGATAAAAGGGTCTATTAGAGGTCTTTTGCTTGACATATTTATGTATTTCAAATACTAAGTAGCATAGTGAATTAGGTTTACTCTGGACATTTGTTATTTTTATTGCATCTCCAAAGTGATAAACAGAGTTCTCTGTTGAGGGCAGCATGCTGCCTCATTCTGAGAAGCCCTGCCTGAAGAGACAATCCTGATGCCAGGCTATTCCCTGCATGTCAGTTATTAACAATCCCAGTGCAATCTGGCTGCAAGGGCCAGGCCTTTAAAATCCAAGAGCAACATGCACACACCAGAGGCGGAAAGAAGCTGAAGTGCTTATAGTGTCTGTTCCCTAGGCCACATTTAAAGATGTCCTTTCTTAGTGGGCAAAGAATAAGACCCCAAAAGCACAGGCAACAAAAGAAAACATAAACAAATGGGGTTTTTATCAAATTTAAAAGCTTATGCACAGCAAAAGAAACAATTAATATAGAGAAAAGACAACCAACAGAGTGGGAGAAAATATTTGCAAACTATGCATCTGACAAAGGATTAATATCCAGAATATATGAGGAACTCAAACAACTTTACAGCCAAAGAACAAATAACCCAATTAAAAAATGGGCAAAGGAGATGAATAGGTATTTCTCAAAGGAAGGTATATGAATGGCCAACAGACACATGAAAAAATGCTCAACCTCACTCAGCATCCAGGAAATGCAAATCAAGACCACTTTGAGATACCATTTCACTCCAGTTAGGATGGCTAACATCCAAAAGACTGAGAACGATAAGTGCTGGAGAGGTTGCAGAGAAAAAGGAACTTTCATACACTGCTGGTGAGGCTGCAAAATGGTGCAGCCTTTATGGAAAATGGTATGGAGGTTCCTCAGACAATTACAGATAGATCTACCATATGACCCAGCAATTCCACTGTTGGGAATATACCCAGAGGAATGGAAATCATCATTCTGAAGGGATACCTGTACTCCAGTGTTTACTGCAGCTCTATTTACAATAGCCAAGAATTCGAACCAGCCCAAATGTCCATCATCTGATGACTAGATACGGAAAATGTGATATATCTACATAATGAAATATACTCTGCTATAAAAAAGAATGAAATACTACCATTCACAACAACATGGATGGATTTAGAGAAAATTATATTAAGTGAAACAAGTCAGACACAGAAGGAGAAATACCACATGTTCTCACTTATTTGTGGGAGCTAAAAATAAATAAATAGATACACCCACAAACACATAAAGTGGGGGGAGAAGACAGAATAACCATAAAAATTCCTTCAACTATTTAAGTGAACAGATATGATGTGGAGGGGCCAGGGGAGGGGAGGGAGTGGAAAGGAACAGGTAAACGGGGCATGAAAATCAACTACAACGTATATCGAGAAGTAAAATAAATAAATAAATTAATTAATTAATTAAATTTTTAAAAATATCCAGAATATACAAGGAACTCAAACAACTCAACAGTAAGAAAACAAGTAACCCAATTTAAAAATGGGCAAAGGAGCTGAAGAGACATTTCTTATATGAAGACATACAAATGGCCAACAGGCACATGAAAAATGCTCAGCATCACTAAGCACTGGGGAAGCGTAAATCAAAACCACATTAAGATACCATCTCATGCCAATATGACTGGCTGTTATCAAAAAGACAGAGAATAACAAATGCTAGTGAGGATGTAGAGAAAGGGGAGCCCTCCTACACTGTCAGTGGAACCATAGATCAGAGTATAGCCATTATGGAAAACAGTATGGAGGTTTCCCAAACAAGTACAGACAGAACTACTATATGATCCAGCAATCCCACTAGTGGGGATGTATCCAAAGGAATGGAAATCATCATGTTGAAGAGATACCTGCCCTCCCATGTTCGTCACAGCTCTGTTTACAATAGCCAGACATGTAACCAACATAAATGTCCAATGGATGATTGGACAAGGAAAATATGATACATAGATTCAGTGGAATACTACTGTGCCAAAAAAAAGAATGAAATTCTGCCATTCACCCCAACATGGATGAACTTAGAGAAAATTATGTTAACGAACTTAGAGAAAATTATGTCAAGTGAAATAAGCCAGGCACAGAAAGAGAAACACCACATGTCCTCACTCATAAATGGGAGCTAAAGAAATAAACAAATACACACAAAAAAACAAAACAAAGGAAGAAAGATAAAACAATCACAATAATGTGCTGAACTTTCAAAAGCAGAAAAGAGAACTGAGGACATCAGAGGTGGGAAAGGAGGAGGGGAGTTAATGAGAAATTGATAAAGGGCCATGAAAAATGATTACATTGCATTATATTGAATATACTAATTTTCCTAACTTGATTATCACATATTGCACACAGGTTTTGACATTCGATGTGCTACCCCACAGATATGTACAATCAGTTAAGTTTCAATAAAAAAAAAGATACTGGAAATAAATAAATAAATGAAAATAAAGATTTTTTTCTTCCTCCGGTGGAATCTATCCAAATATCTTATCACATAAGCATACTAGAGATGCACATGTTGCACATTATTCTCACATGTGTGGTAGGTACAGCAGGTGTTATCCTCAGAGGAAGACACGGAAGCAGAGGAATCATAAATGAGGGGCCGAAGGACATGCAACTAGTAAGGATTAGAATCAAGACCTCAAGTTTTTCTCTCCCCTGGTTCAGGCTTTCTCTGCTACATTGTGTACCAGTGAAATTTGCATTGGGGAAGCCACTATTTTACACAAGTCATTACTGTCACTAAATTCTTTGGACGTTTAAATCCAAACTCACCATTCTCCCCAAACCAATTCCATCCTCCACATTCCTCACTCCCATTGCCATCCCTATTTCAGTCAACTAGGAAATTACATCAATCTCCCATTATCCCTCTAGAAAAAAGCAATAAAATTCTAGCTGATGTCCCTGCTCCCACCCTTTTCTTCCTCAAAGCCATTCTGCACCCCACTGCCAGCTTACTCTTTCTAAAATATTGCCTCATCATACTCCTCCCTATTCATAAAATCCAGAGAGGGAAGGTGGCAGGTATCCATATTTCTCTTCTACCCAGTCTGGAAAAGTTCATGGAAGGCTGGGGATTTGGGTTGGTTCTAAGAGAGATCACTTGTAAAGGAAGCTTTTCTGGTCGAGAGCCTGTGATGGCCTCAAACGTTAAGTGGGTGGATTAAAGAGACTGTCAGGAAGGTTGCATGGTTAGAGCAGATGCTGAAAGCTCAGGACGTAGGAGGAAAGGAAGATTAACCATGCAAGCTGAAGAGAATGTAAGAGCGAGGACCTCAGTGTTAATGACGACTAGTGCAGCGCGGGTGACATCATTGGCAAAACCCAGCTAGAACCAATAGAAGCATTAACCTCACTCCATTCCACAGCAGTGACTTCAACCAGTGACATTAAAGACACAGCAGTCGTTCATTCTCAACTCTGCAAATGCCCAGGTTCCACTCAGACCTCTGGATCCAAAATCTCCAAGGGAGGGACCCACAAATATGTGGTTTTAGAAAATTCCACATATTCTGATACACACAAGGTTGAAAACATCTATGTATTACATTTGACTCCTTCTATTAGCCATCTGTACTTGGAAGGATCGGGTTAGTATTTGACAGAACTCAATATTTCAACTAAAAAAAAAAAGATAGCTGTGATCTGAAACAATAATGGCATCTTGCATTTTCATAGTACTTAAATTCCACAGATATATGGGAGAGGCAAGAGGTTATTATTATTCCTAATTAGCTGGTGGGGAAATTGCAATTCAGGGATGCTGAAGGACTTGTTCAGAGTCATGTGAGTAGGTAGTAACAGAACTTAGACTAGAGCTCTTTCTTCAGAATTTAGTCATCTGATGCTCTTTTAATTGATACATAGTCACTCTTTGACAAGCGGGACACAGTCTGGGCGAAGAAATCCTAATCTAAATGATGATAAGTATTTTTCAATATCCATGATAAATATTTTAAAATATCCATATTAGACTTCATCAAGAATGTAAACACCACACACTCTACACAATTATTGAAAATCAACATTGTACCCCACATGTACGTATAATAAAAAAATAAAATAAAATAAAAAAATAAAGATGTAAACAAATTTTTGTTACAGATTAATGGCAATAGGACTTACCCCTCAATATAACATTTTGGTAAAGTAGTAAAAAGAGTTAAAAATCACAGGGTGCATATATGTATTAAGAACTGCTCGGGCCACAGTGCGCCACTTGGGAGTGCGGCGGTGCTCCCGCCGAGGGTTCGGATCCCACATACAGACCGGTTCCCGCTCACTGGCTGAGCGAGGTGTGGGCGCGACACCGAGGGTTGCGATCCCGTTGCTGGTCCCGGTCCAGTACGGGCACGACACTGAGGGTTGCGATCCATTGCCGGACACGACAAAAAGGAAAAAAAAAAAAAAAAGAACTGCTGATGCTAACACTTCACTCATTTCCATCTCTGTTCTGCATTTTTCAGATATCAACAGCACACACAGACACACACGCACGCATGCACAAGAACCATTATCCTATCTGAAATTATCTTGGACAAATCCAAATAGTAGAAGCAAAAGTCTAAGAAATGTCTGTTTGCTTAAAACTGCTTAAATACCACAGAACTCACAGAAAAAGAGCAGAAATTCTGTCCTTATATACATCATCAGTGCTGCAAAAACTACTGTAGTCCATTCTGGTCTGATAACATCTTATTCCCAGAATCACCAAATCATCATCTGGGCTGCATTCTAATCAAAAGGATAGGAAGTATGGCTTCCTCTCCCATTTTGCAATAGGGAACAAGCTTTCAAATGGTCCAGTTTAAGGAGGAGCATCAGAGAAAGAGCTTCTTAGCTCAGGAGACCCTATCCAGTTGACAGTGTCTTTTGTCCTCTTATTTTTTTTTTTTCTTTTTGACAGGGGTTGGCGGGGGGACAGTGTCATTATGGTCATGTAGATCCTGGACAGGAAAGGTCTTTCTGCTTACTGAAAATGAGCTCTATTCACAACTGTGCTTTTTCAGAGTTTAGCTGTTCACATTTTCTTGGACGCTGTAGAGTTATAAAATAAACACTTCCAAGATTGTTTTCTTAAAAGTCAGTCCAACATAAAATAAAATGAAAAGAACTTTTCTGAGTCTTCAGTTCAACATGGGTGCATTTAACTAGGAACATACCTTTTTCTTCCTCTCTTTGAACTTCTTCAGACTGATCTTTGTTTTTCAAGGTCTCAACACTGGCTCATTCTACTAGAGACTTCTGTTTGATGGCTGGTTCCATCCTAAATGCTGGGACAACATTTGGATGTCAGTTATTTATTTAAGATCTGAATTCAGGCAAATACTGAGACAGGTGTTTAGGAACTTGAACAGTACTTGATTAATTATAGGGCTTAAACCTAGAAGGAAACTCAGGGGTGTATGATCTACCCAGCCGCTTTCAAGCAGATAAGATATTATTGCCCCATTTTACAACTGAGGAACCTGAGATATAAGAGAATTAGGTCATTTGTTAATGGATTCACAATTCTTTAGTTAAAGAAGAGGGGAAAAAACAGAAAATGAGGTGAAAGAGAATTGGATCCCAAATTGCCAGATTTTTAAAGGTGTACTTACTGCTTTGGTTGCATATAGAACAACTTGTATCACCCACCGACTACACATTCAATTCTAAGATTTATAGCAAAGTGATTAACAACTTGCATTCTAATCTAATCATACAGGCCTAGGTTTGTACACCATTTCTTTCTCCCACTAGGCATGAGAACAAACAAGTTACTTTACAGAATGAGGAACACAGGAACAGACATCTCA